>NC_039363.1:173296723-173596723 GCF_003573695.1 Papaver somniferum | reverse complement strand
TTCAGAAATCACAGAAATCAAAACTGTAAACAATGCACTGAGTTCTTTCACCTCTAAGAAGGACTATCCGAATTTACACTCTAATAAGGAGCAGACGAAATTTGTTGATGTCAGAAAAGGGATGGTGAAGATATCTCATCAAACAAAGTGGAATAGGCTGGCTGGGGTGATCAACGGGAAGCTACAAACTCGAAGATTTTTGGAATTCAAGGAAGTTAATTAATACTCTTACAACGTCAGTATCTTTAGAAGAGGAAGAGTGGAAAAGACTGTGGTCTCCAATTATTTGGATATACATAATGGAATTATAATCAAAATATGCAGATGTATTGGTGAAGATATTTTTATGCATAATGAAAAGAATGAGGTTACAAGAGATAAGGTGCAGGAGAAGATATTTCTAGTGTCTTCTTTTAAATTGAAGGAGAAGTGGCTAAAGATAAAAGGTTTACCATCAAAGTGGTGGAGTTCAAAAACTTTCACACAAGTTGGTAATGAATTAGGAGGGATGGTCAGGATATCCATGGAGGCACTACAAATTAAATCAAGGAAAAATCTTCATTATTTCCGTATAGCCATTAATGGTGGCTTTGAAGGAGTTCCGGCGGTGTTGATGACGGTGATTGGTGGTCAGAAGGTGTTGCTAAAAATAGAATGGGATGCGGATTATTCCCCTGATTCTCCAGTTAACTAATTCTGACTATCTTAGGCAAGTCAGTAATTTCGATGAGATTTTCAAGGAGAATCAGGCTTTGGAACAACCGTAAATTACCAACAGCGTTTATTCTGTGCGAAGTTTAAGGGGAGAAATAGATGGCCAAGATGGAACTAATCCAAGGGTGGTTAATATGCAGGAAATTCAAACCCTAATCATGCATGGATCGGGTCATGTAATACAAGAAGATTAACAAGGGAGTTGGATATATATCTCAAAAACCCATAGAGGAGATTTATTGAAAGATATAAATAACGACAATCAAGGGAGCCCAATAAGAAACTCAGGGTCCAGATTTTATGTGTTACAATCAGAGGAAATCTCATGTAGCAGGGATTTGAGAAGTTCTCTCGAAGGTTTTCCTGGTGGAACTAATAGGAATGATATGGAGAATGCAATTGTACAAAACCTAGCAAATGCCAAATCTGTTGAAGAGAATGGAGGAGAGGTGGTTGTGAAGACAGTTGATTCATTGGTCGAATTGGCTTGCAGTTACGTCACCTGAGTGAAAAATACATAACCTCACTGAAAGAGAAGATGACAGGCCTTGTTCTCAGGTATAAAGGAAGATTTCGGAATTCAGATGCCGAGGAGAAAGGTGAACAAGGACGAGATGGCGTTGGTGCATATGTGGAATGAGAAGATTTTGTAAGCGATAATGTCCATAATGAAGCTGAAGTGGTCGGTTATCAGGATAGGGAAGAAAATTATATGAATGATGGGTTATTATGGGAACAAAATAATGGTGATGGATTTTAAAATCATATGCTGGAACGTAAGAGGCTTGAATGATTTCGATAAGATAACATCACTTAAAAATTTGATTGCTAGCCAGAGATGTGCAATTTGTCTCATTCAAGATACAAAGATGATGAGATGCACTAGTTGGCTTATCAAGCAACTATGGTATGATAAAATTTTTGATTGGACTTACATCCCTTCAGCTGGTGCTGGTGGTGGCTTGCTTTCTATATGGGATAACAGTAGGTTCACGAAATAGGATGAATGAATTGGATTCAATAATATCTCTACAGCTCTTACGAACAGAACCAATGGCTTTATGTGGGTTATTACAAACGTTTACAGCCCTTGTGATTACAATCCGAGAGCACTGTTTTGGAAGGATTTAGCTGAGATTAGTCATTGGTGGAATGGTCCTTGGTGTGTGGCAGGTGACTTTAATTCAATCAGGTATGATATTGAAAGAAATTAAGGCGAAGGTGATAGTAGAAACTCAAGGTTTTTGAACTAGTTTATTCGGCAGCAAGAGCTTATAGATCAACGCTCTCATAGGTGGCTCTTATACTTGGACGAATAATCAGTCTGACCCTCTTCTTTGTAGGTTAGACAGGTTTCTTTTTAATATTGAATTTGATGAAGCTTTCCCAGGTGCTCTCCAGTTAGCTCTTACGAGAACGATTTCGGACCATAACCCTATAATGGCTATAACTAATCCTTCGGTGAGTAGCAAGCCTTATTTCAAGTTGGTACGAAGTTGGATTGAACATACAGATTTTCATGATAAAGTGAATATGTGGTGGGATACAATGGTGTATCATGGAGCAGCTAGTAATGTTTTCTTCCTGAAGATGCAAAACTTGAAATTCTTTATTAAACAGTGGGGCTTGCAAGAGTTTGGAGGTGTAAAACGAGAAAAACTTGTTTTAACAGAGAAGAATGGTGAGTTAAACATTATTGAAGAAACTACGGTGCTGCAACTTGATCAACAAGTCCTTAGACTTCAATGCAAGACGAAGCTTCGAGATATCGAAAGAATGGAGGCCATGAAATGGCAATTACGGGCGAAACAAAACGGATTTAAAAGGGGGTGACTCCAACATAGGTTACTTTCATAGAATTGCAAGAGGACGGAAGGAAAGAAACACATTTGCTAAACTTCAAGTCAATGGGAAGGACTGTTTGGATCAAAATTTAATCAAAAAGGAGATACATAATTACTATGTTAATCTTTTTTCGGCTCATAATGATATCAGCTCTTCTCTTGATGAGCTGCCTTTTCCGGTAGTTGAAGAACATGATAAAGTTTGGATGGCGAGGAGTTTCACAGAAGATGAAGTTTGGGATGTTGTGAAGAAAATGGGTTCAAACAAATCCCTGGGTCCAGATGGTTTTACATCTGAATTTTATAAGAAGTGTTGGGATATCATCAAAGTAGATTTCATGAATATGCTTAATGATTTTCATCATTTTGGGTCGTTAGATTGGAGGTTAAACTGTTCGTTTCTTACTCTCATCCCAAATAAAGAAGATTCGTGTACTCCAAAGGATTTTAGACCGCTTAGTCTAATCGAAAGTGTATAAAATTCTCTCGAAGGTTCTAGCTGAGTGGCTCAAAACTGTAATGCCAAAGCTTATTTCAGATATCCAAGGGGCTTTTATCCATGAAAAGAAAATTTTGGATGGTGTGCTAAATGCTAATGAATGTGTTGACAGTAGTTAAGTCGAAGAAGCCTGGAATTTTGTGCAAAATCAACATGGAGAAAGATTTCGACAATATTAACTGACATTGGCTCCTGCGTATTCTTCATGCATGGTTTCGGTGATAAATGGATTTCTTGGATAAAGTGGTGTGTCACGACTTCTCAGCTGTCGGTTTTGGTGAATGGAGGTTCTACGGAAAGGTTCAAGCCATCTAAAGGCTTAAGACAGCGCAATTCACTTTCTCCTTATCCCTTTCTTCTTGTGGTTGAAATTTTGGGAAAGTTGATGAATTATGTTGTTCAAAGAGGTCAAATTACCGGTTTTAAAGTAGTAGAAAATGGGAGCATAATCTCTTATTTACAATTTACGTATGATACCCTCATCTTTATTGACGCAAATGCGAATGAGGTAACTAGACTTTTCATTATTTTGGCAATGTTTGAGCCTCTTACTGGTATGAAGCTTAATTTGGATAAAAGTACTATGATAAGTGTTGGTACATATGGGATTATTGGATATTTATCGAAGGAACTTGGATGTAAAACTGATATTTTGCCAATCAAATATCTTGGCATGCCAATTGGTGCAACCTCGAGAAGTACTTCAATTTGGGATACAGTTTTGGAAAAGATGGCATAAAAGTTAGCGTCTTGGAAGAAGAAATTTTTGAACAAAGCAGGTCGCCTCGTTCTTATCAAGAGTTGCCTCGCAAGCTTACTGGTTTATTTCCTATCTCTATTTCACTTGCCAGTTTGTGTAGAGAAGAAGATGATAAAGTTGATGAGAAATTATCTTTAGGGTGTTGTTGAAGGGCGAAAGAAAATGGCCTGGATTAAATGGGATAAAATCAATTTGACTAAGGCACAAGGTGGTTTAGGAGTGAAACATTTTCGCATAACTAACAAGACATTGCTGGTCAAATGGATTTGGCAGTATACTAAAAAAAGACAGGCTTTGTGGAGAACTATTGTTCATCATAAGACTCAAGAGGATGCTTCTTTGATCATGCCGGTGGATGAAAACTCAATTCAAGGGAGGAGCTTATGGAGAAATGTGACCAAGATGGTTCCAGAATTTTACAGCATGATTTCTTTCAAAAGTATAAGCGGAAAGGGGGTGAGATTTTGGATGGACCTTTGGCTGGATATGGGCTGTCTAAAAGATTTGTTTCTGGTAATATTCGAAGCTTGTTTCAGAAGAATGCTTCAATTGCACAGATGATTAGAGGCGGACATTGGCATGGAAATTTTAAGCATCAGATGAATGGCAACGAACAGTTGGAATGTGACTTGATGCGTCGAGATCTTGGTGCTATACCTACTCTTGTGGAAGGAGATGATGAGGTAGTTTTTAATCCCAACTGAAATAATAAGTTCTGTTATGATACTCTTGCTGGACCTATTCCGGACTTTCAATTTTCCAAATTTCTATGGAAAAATTACATCCCTCCGAAAGCAAGTTTTCTTCTTTGGGTTGTCTTTCACGATTCGCTGCCTACAAGAGCATGCTTAGGCATCGTGGAGTAAAGTTGGACATTACTGCTTGCCCACTCTGCAACTAAGAATTGGAGACGTATGATCACTTATTGTTGCACTACTCCTACACCTTTCGACTGTGGGATTATTTCTTAAAGTTTTTGCGCATTCCCTGGCCAATGCCTCGCACTGTTTTACTCATGTTTGAAGCCTAGGATAGCAATGTGTTGAATGGGAAGTGTAAACACATCTGGAATCTGCTGCATTTTGCTATTATATGGAACGTATGGAATGAACAGAATCATAGAGTTTTGGGGGGAAAACCTAAGGATGTGGAAGAAGTTATTGTTCATGTTAAATAATCTTTGGTCCTTTGGAGTTGTGATACGAATACTTTTAAGTATGTAGATTGCAGCCAGATAATCCATAATTGGGAAGTTGTATTGCATAACTAGTCTTGCAGAACTAGTCTGTTTTGTGGATTCAGTGTTCCTTGTGACACTGCTTTGTAATCTGCCTTTGGCTGTTTTTTTTTTTAATACAAAATTTTTCTCTTCGAAAAAAAACAACACATAAAACTAACAAAAAACAAAAAACGGAAAAAGGTGCCATTACACATGAAAGATTCTATAACAACAAAATGTACGACACCGGACATGTTAGCTAGTTAGTTCTTCGATCATGTTTTATTTTCAATTTTGTTATGCTGGTTAACCAGAAGTTTTGAGACATTTTTGCCCATTAGAACTTAAAAAAAAAATGAAATTTCGAGTTCTCAAAGTCCTCGAAATCAATAACCTAAACACCCAATCACATCTCTCACACAATATCGAGAGTTGCGCTTACCTCCCTTCCCATTGGCCGGTGAACAAATCCCTCGTTCTTGATTGGCTGAAAAACAAGTTAGCCCCCTCACATTTCGTGGTCGTTAATTTTAAAACAAATTAATTCGATCCGATGCTTCAAATTTAGTGGTAACGTCCACCCTCTTTTTGTGTAGGGTGTAGACGAAACCCTTAATCCTAATTTGCTGGAATTTTAGGAAAATTCTTACACCACATTAACATGATTGTAATAAAATCTGGACTGTAGAATTTTCTTTATTAAAACTGAAATATCAAATAATTCGAAGAAAAAAAAGGAAAAAGAAAAAAAGAAATATTTTTTTTAACTACGGGAAAAATAGCTTCTCTGCAAGTATAGATATTTTGTTATATTTATGGAAACAAATCCTAGAACAGCTATAGATTTAAACCAAATCTTTTAACTTTCCCATCTATTATTAGGGCTAAGAATATATACGGTCTGTTTTTCTTTCCGTTCCTATCATTATATTTTAAGGATTTTTTCAGAAACAAATCAAGGATCTACTAAACAACATCTTTCACCAAATTTGCGATTACATCTAAGGCTCTCATATGCAAGGAAATACGTGGAGGAAGAGAAAAAAAGAATTTAACATAAATAGATTTATTCTTTCTTAACGAGACTGCATTGAAGAATTTTATTCTAATCGTAACCTCATCTTATACATAAAATTACCAGCGGTTTCAAAAAAAAAACTAGCTTTAATTTTCGAAATGACTCAGACACTTTTAACCACTCAAATCCTTCCAGCCGCAAGTACAAGGACCACTTCAACTGCAATACCAAGGACCAATTCAAAGATAACCTCTTCATCAAAGACAAAGAACAAATCCAACTTGCGTCAACATTTCAAAATTCAACTAGACATGTCGTTCTCAGTCATTATGAAGACTACACGATTACCATCTTCTACCCCCAATGGGAAGGACAAGGTAAGACTCTAAACACTTTAAATAACAATTTTATTGTCCTTGTATGCAAGTACATGAGCCAGAACCCATTAGTCACGAGAGCCAGCAACAATTATCACCAACTGAACTACAAAGTGATGTCCACACCAACAGATCAGTACTTATCAAAACCAGTTTGGACTAACTTGAGTACAACCCACATCTATGTTCCAAAGACCAACATTACTGACATTTGCAAGAATCATTTTCAAATTAAAGCTTGGGTGGATGCCCCACACTACCACAGTTGGTCCTTCCTTGTTAGAATACACTTTGGTAAATATACCTACTGGTTCTTATTCGTTTACTACCCACAAATGGCTTCCTCATCAAATCCCTCCAACCCAACCATTGAAATTCTTGTTGATCAGATGAACAAAACCCTCAATATGCCTGAAGTAGATCTTTATCCTAAGGTTTTCTTAAACCCTGACAATATTAGAGCCAAGCAACCTTTAGACTGGAAATGGTGTTTTATTGGAAAACTCTGCAGCAATATCTGTTATGCAACATCCAGAATCAGTACATTCATCAACAACAACTGGGAATTTAATGGTAGAGTTGAACTAGATATTTGAAATAGAAGAAGGAATTTTTTCATCCTCAGACTCACTCATGAAGATGATTACTCAACACTGAGGAATGGAGGCACCAGAGGAGTTTTTGACAAGCTTATGGTTCTTGTTGGTGTCCCCCTTGGAGGCCCAGACTTAACTCATGAAGAACAATTTACTAAGGTAATGGTATGGTTGCTCATCAAAAGAATCCCATCACACATCATACCAGATATCAAAAATATTCTACAACCTATTGGAGTTTTTCAAACTGACAAGAAACGTTATGGAAGAGACAGATTTGAAAAAAAAATTATAAGTTAAACTTACCATTGATGTTACCAAACCTTTGAAGTTTGGTATTGAAGCTTTTGAAACCCCAACTATCTCTCATTGGATGGAGTTTGCTTATGCTCTCAATGAAATCAAATTCTGCAAAGTTTGTAGAATATTAGATCATCCATCCCCAACCTTCCCCATCCCACCCACACATTCAAAATCCCACTACTCAAATCACAAAAGCTTGCAAACACCTCAATCTCTCCCACCACCCCAAACTGCCTACCAAAAATCCGTTCAAGAAGGAAGAAATGTCATTCATAGAGGATACTCTGATGTTGATGCTGCTCAAGTATTTGAAATCAAGATGAGAAATGCAAAACAAAAAGAATTTGAAAAACAATTGCTAAATTTGCTCCCTCATCTTCAAAACACCTCACTTTTGGAGCCTCTGCTAGAGCTGATCCCAACTCCCCACATCCGGATGTCATTGCCAGCCAAATAAGGCACAGAAAACTTGAGCTCTCAAAGAAAATCTCCACCAACTACAGGAATACCAAGCTAAAACAAAGATCAAGGAATAAGCTAGAGATAAAAATCCTTCAAACACTAATGCCAACCAAACTCTGGACACCACTGGTATCTTTCCAATCATCCCTTCCCAAACCATCATAACTCTAGCTCAAATCAAGGAAAGAACGGATGCTGAAACTGTCCAGTTCAAAAAGAAGGCTTGGAAAGCTAGAAAGACAATTCACGTCTTTACTGAAGAAGATTCACCCTCTGATAATGATAGTATTAAGGATTTGGACAAGCAGAAAGTCATGCCAAAAAGTAAGCAATCAACTCAGGGTGCAGATCCTATGGAAACCAATGAAACTGACAACAACAAAAGATTCAAGGATTACCCAAAAAACTATGTTGAACCTCTGGACTCAAGCTTTCCCCTTATGACTAATGGTGCTTCTGTCTCATCAACACCAACCTCTGAGGTAATTTCCTTCTCTATCTTCTATCTTGGATTAAACTGCAACCAACATTTTATTTCCTCATACTGTTACATCATAAGCTACTATGATCCTATAGCTAGGAGACTAACCTCTAAATATCCCCATGTATCCCATTTTTGGAAATTCTTTACTTCTATAGACTGGAACTGCCAATGTCTAGGGAAAAAATATACTAAGAAATATCTTAATGATATGCTGACCAAATTTAATCCTAATATCTGCTTCATATCTGAAACCAAACAGAAACACGGTAAACTTTTAAATTCTATGAAACAGCTTAATATCAAAAAAAATTGGCATGTTAATCCTGGAGGGGCTAGTGGTACAGCTGGTGGATTAGTAATGATATGGAAGAACAATCTTGATGTTGAAATTATAGACTGTTCATTTAACCATATCAATGCTAAAATACATCCTACTAGTGGCCCTCCCTGGCTCTTCACTGGTTACTACGGTAATTCTAATAATACTTAGTGTAAACTAAATTCTTGGAAAGTTTTGGAGTATACTTCTTCCAAGAACTCCCTCCCTTGGTTGGTTATTGGTGATTTCAACTTTATCTTACATGATTTTGAAAAATACAGTACCCAACCACTGGACAATGCTGAAGCTAATATTTTTAGTAACAAGATTATTGATCTGGATCTAAATGATTTAGGCAGCACTGGCTGCCCTTTCACTTGGAAAAATAAGAGAAGTGGGCCTGCTCTCACTGAGCAGAGATTGGATAGAGGATTAGCCACTGAGTCCTGGATCCTCCTATATCCAAACTTTACTATCACTAATCTTTTAGCTATTGGCTCTGATCACCATCCCATTTTGCTTAACACTAATCCTCACTGGAGTACTGGTAAAATTTCTTTCAAGTTTTTTGGTCCTTGGCTAGACCATAAGGATTGTAAGGATATCATTTTTGAATGTTGGCAGAGGAACTTATCTGGTTTTAGCGCTTTTCTAATTGCTAGAAAACTCAAAGAGGTCAAGCTGAAACTCAAAATCTGGAACAAAGAAGTTTATGTCAACATAAAAACAAACATTGAAGAATGTAAGCAACATCTTCATTGGCTACAATAAAACTACTTCAATCAGGACAGAAGTAAAGCCTTACAAACTGCAATGAAAGTTCTCAAAGAATGGCAAGACATTGAAGAAAAATTTTGGAAAATCAAAAGCAGAGACCAATATATCAAATTGGGAGATACGAATACAAGTTATTTCCACAGAACTACAAAAAGCAGATTAAGGAGGAACAAGATAGATACCATCCACGATAGTTCTGGAAACTGGATTGAAAACTACCAAGACATAAAGCAATGCTTCACCAAACACTTCTCAAAAATGGCTACTTCAGAATCCCCTTCTATGAATACTGAAATCCTTAACCTCATTCCTACAGTCATAACCACTGAAGATAACAAAAATCTCAATAGAATTCCTGAAGATAGTGAGGTCAAAGTTATTCTCTTCAGCATGGCCAAAGATAAAGCTCCAGGACCAGATGACTTCCCACCTAACTTCTTCCAAGCGAATTGGGACATTATAGGAGAGGACCTAGTTTAAATGGTCCAACATTTCTTCAAGTCAGGATACCTTCTCAAAGAAATGAACTCAACCTTCATATCCTTGATACCCAAAATTGATAACCCTACTAGTCCCAGCCATTTCAGACCCATTAGCCTCTGCAACACCACTTACAAAATCATATCCAAACTGTTAGCCCAAAGAATGAAACCATATCTCAACAAAATCATATCTCCCTACCAATCTGCCTTCATACCATGAATACAAATAGCTGATAATATAGTCATTGCCCATGAAATTATTCACCACTTGAGAACCAGAAGAGGTCTTAAAGGCAACAAAGGAAGTATGGGGATCAAGATTGATATGGATAAATCCTTTGACAGAGTGGACTGGAAGTTTCTTCATACAATTATGGTCAAAATTGGCTTCAACTCTGAATGGAGCAACAAGATTATGCAATGCATATCCACTACTTCTACTGCTGTCCTTCTAAATGGCTCCCCTGACAAATTCTTTAACCCTACTAGAGGACTCAAGCAAGGATACCCCCTGTCTCCTTACCTGTTTCTTTTCTGCATGGAGGAACTATCCAGAACCTTATCTCATGCAGAAGAGTTGGGTCTCATCTCTGGAGTAAAAATTTGTAGAAATGCCCCATCCATAAATCATCTCCTCTTTGCTGATGATTGTATGGTTTTCTGTAAGACAAACACTATTAAAGCACAGAATCTCAAGGATATCCTCAACATTTTTGGGGATACTTCTGGCCAACTCATCAACTTCAGCAAATCAGGAGTCTTCTTCAGCAAGGACACTGATCCAGCTCTTATGCCTATTATCTGCAAGCTGCTTGGAGTTCAAATTCTACCTACAAATGACAAGTATCTAGGCTCTCCTTTATTTACCCATATAAGCAAGATCCAATCTTTCAAACCAGGAGTGGATAAGATGAAGATAAACCTGTCTAGCTGGAAGAATTCCCCACTGAACCCAGCTGGAAGAGAAGTTATAATAAAATCTGTCACCTCTACAACGAGCACCTATCAAATGAATTGTTTCAGAATCCCAAAGCAAACCTGTCAAGATATGAACGAACTACAAAGAAATTTCTTATGGGTAAAGAACCTGGAAAACCCCACAAGCTATTACCCAAAAGCCTGGACAACCATTTGCAAACCTAAGGAGCTTGGTGGATTAGGTTTTATGAATATGGAGATTTTCAACAGTGCCATGATAACAAAAATAGGATGAAGATTGGAGCAGGACAAGGATTCTCTCTGGTACCAACTGATGGATGCCAAATATTTATTGGAATAAAATGTTCTCAGCATGAACACCAAAGCTAAAGATGGAGACTCCTGGATATGGAAAGGGGTTTTAGAAGGTATTCAGAACATTCCGCAACACTGTGAATGGAGAATAGGAAATAAGAACACAATAAAAATTTGGGAGGACTTCTGGATACCTACTTCAACGGACAAACTCATCAAACCTACAAACTGCCCCAATGATATTCAACTGCTAGCTCACCTAATGACAGATCAAAGGGAATGACATATTCAACTCATACACCAAATATTTAGCTCTGACACTGCTCAAGTCATCATTAATCTTGATATTCACCCCAGAGAAGAAGACAATATTCACTGGAATCTCAACAACACAGGAAAATTCTCTGTTAAAGCTCTATACAAAGCCAAAATAGAGAATCTTTATAGAAATGATCAAACAACAAGAGACTGGAGAGATATATGGAATTTGGAAGTGGCACCAGCTGTCAAAAAATTTCTCTAGAAATGTGCTCATGAAATTCTGCCAACAAATGCCAAAATTGCAAGTATTCTCCAGTATATTGATCCCATATGCAAATTATACAACTGTGGGGAGGAAACTATGACACACATGTTCCTCAACTGCCCTGCAACCACTGAAGTCTGGCAGCAAATGTTAGGTGCAAATCATGGCTTTTTTGATCACCATATTGTTTTCATGGACCGGTTTAATGACTGGTTTCACAATGCAAACATCAGTCATAATGTCGGCATCTATGCAACCACTTGTTGGTTCATTTGGAAGGCTAGATGTGATCTAGTTTTCCAAAACATCTCTCCAAATGCTAAGAATACTACTCTCAGCATTCAACAACATCTCTGTGATTATAACAGAATTCACAAGTTACATTGTCATGCCTTGAATACTCAGGGGCATATCATTGAGAATGAATCCCATATAGCTACTCCTGGAACTCATGTTGGGATCCAACAACACAAGCAGAGCTTTGGTTTCTTAATCAAAATCTGTACTATTCAGGATCCCAACACTTATCAGTTTTTCTCTGCCCTAACTATTACTTTGCAGGCAACTATGTTGATAGCAGAGGACACACAGGACAGTGGGGCGCAGAAGGAGCCACAGGAGGAGCAGACTTAGCCTTTCAATGGGCAGAGAAAAAGCAGCACATGAACATAGAAATACATGTTGAAACAAGTGAAATCCTGGAGCACTTCAACACTCTCTACATCCAAGAAGATTCAGTAGAAACTACCATAAGGAAAAACAGACATCGAATGAAGAATCCCTATTACATATCAAACCTGTAACTTTTGTTTTACTGAATCTTAAACTGTTACATAGAACCCAAAATCTCCAAGCTTTGAATTTGGCTATAACTTATAAGAACCTTAGCAGTGGGTCTAATGTTTGTCTAAACAATGACCACACTTGCATTATTAGCAATCCAAATTCTTAGGCTCTGCCTAAGTTTTCTTTAAAAAAAAAAAAAGTATGTGTTGCACAAAAAAGTAAAATTAACTCCATGGTGTATTAATGTGTAGTGAAGTGTGACCATACCATATACCCCAAATTACATTACTGACGGGACCTGCACTCATAGAAAATTAACTCCATAGCCTATCAAGTCTTTTTGAGGGTTTTGGCATGACTGTTACTGTGGATATCTTGGCGGAAGCTATTGTTTCATCTTTAACAAAATTAACAAAAAAAGGCTGATATAATTGATTCATAAAGGAAAGATGATAAAAGCAAGGCCATGTTTGAAATAAAATGGGGCTCAGGATCTACAGTTATTGTGATTAGTATCCTGAGACGGTCATTATACAAGTTACTGTTCATTCCAAGAAAAGGTAACTAAGAATGGTCTTATCACATATAGGATACATAATAAAAATCTAGCCTATGAATTGTGCGAATTAATGAACCATTATGAACTTGGATGGAGAGTACTTATACTGAATTAATGGGGACATTTGTCTTCTTTTTTAATTTATCTTTTTGTTAATCGGTCTGCACCTAATGTAATATCTAATTTTTCTAGATCCTTGATTCGTAGATTTTTATAACTTGGAAAGAAAAAGAAAAAAACTAGGGGAACTGCAATGAAAATAAAACTGTGGCCTGAATTAGCGCATACAATTAATGATGTGATTGTGGAGGACTCTGTGATCATACGTTCAAAGTAATTACTATTTACTTGAAAGTTACTGTCCATGAATACTCATTATTCTTATGTTTTTATCCAAGAGATATTAATTCATTTAGTTCATCAATTTGCCGAGTTCCTCTAATATCAACTTCTGCAAAGAGTGCCTTTGTGTCTCTTTGTTTGACCAGGATAGTTCCACACTTCCACTTCATGTCACGTCACTTGAGAAACAAATCAAAAAGTCCTCAGTGGAGGTACTTAGCATTCGTGTCAAATCTAATTTGAGAAACTAATTTAAGATTTCCAAGCTAAGTAAAATACTCACCACTCCTACTAAATATGGATTCTCATTCTAACTAAGTGTCCATGATCTACGGTTGAAGATCCTACACCAAAAATATCTAACCCCAGGGTTGTACTTTCTCTCTTCTTGAGTAATTGCTTATGCATGTTTGGATGGACAGGTCTGCAGTTGAATATGAGAAGAAATAACATGCACAAAAGTTCGAGCATAGGCAGGGAATGGAAAAGAATTTGTATGCAGTGGCTCACGAGGTAGAAAAGGCACGAGAGGAGACGGCTAATTCCGAAAAGAGAGCACGATCTTCCACTGGTGTTGGCAATGCAGGCCTCTCTTTGCATCAAGCTTAAGAATGTCTAACTAAAAAATTCCATTGAACTCATGTCTTTGTTTTTTTATGGGTGTGTAGCTTTTTTTATGGGAAGGAGAGGGGGTTATGCTCATATGGAAAAGATCGTGCTCTCTAGACCCCACTGTAGACTTACGCTCATATGGGTGTGTAGTTGTACAAGTCTCTAAGCAGGCGTCTTGGTCTTTTCATTGTTGACATTTTAGTCCTGCTTCCTTTGCATGGTATACACTTGCAATACATGGCGATCTACCCTGCAACTTCTTTATGTAAGATGAAAGATTTATAAAATTCTGAAGACTTCCGAGTTAATCAAGGTAGCCAGACGACTATCTAGGTTGTTGTTCTCTTGGGGATTATCGGAACGATGCAGGTAAGCGTCTTAGCATAAATATTGTCTCTATGGTATTAAAAAATGTGTATACAGGGAACAATTGACTCTGCATGAAAATATACCACATAGTAGGACGTTTTATCGAGGAAAAATATATCACGAAGTAGGAATATTGCAGGGAATATCTAATCATATTGGTAAATGATGATATGGTATGGTTCCATTGAATCACTTTGGAAGCGCGATACCATACTACAACTGATGCAACTATCCAAGCTTAGGATTTTACTTTTGCTTGAAATTTTTAAGTACAAACCAAAGATTCCCATGTTAAAAAAATTATAGAATAAATAGCCGAAAGATACAAAGATCCGCAGATATATCTTTCCTACTGGGCTAATTATTGTTGGACTCTTTTACGGAAAATGTACGGGTATAAAACTCTAAGAACGATTTTTTGGGGATCATGATTTTTTTTGGGATCATGGTTTTATTTTGGGTAAAGACATTAGAAGTAAATCTAGGTCACCCCTTATCTAGATATATATATATTAATACCTAAATTACCCTCCTGATTAATTTTGGATGATGATTAGCTAGTGTTAATAATAGTTAGTGTAATGATTAGTGAGATGATTAAGTTAAAGATAATTAGTGAGATTAAAAATCAGATGAGTTTTTTTTTAAAGAAGTAGAATTATTGAGAGAGTAAAGTTAGAGAAAATGAAGAAGGGAAACATGAAAAACGATGGATTTTATCAACCACAACCGGAGAAAGGGTATTTGGGTAACCAGGTATGCTTCAAACTTAGATAATGTTGGTTGAATTGTTCCAAACTTTCAAAAAAATGAATTTTTTAATGTAAATTTGGGAACATGTAACCGAACACATCTGAAAGTGTAGTTCGGTTACCATATGTCAAGAACATGTAACCGAACACACCTGAAAGTGTAGTTCGGTTACGTTTTCCAAACACGCAGGTTTCCAAACTCGCTCGTTAATGGAGGTTTTCGGTCGTACAGTGCAATGTTCGGTTACCTAGGATAAAATGGTAGGTAACCGAACTTTGAACTTGACAATTTATTTGAGTACATCTTGTGTGTTCGGTTAGTTCGCAAACTTCAACGCAACCAAGTTCCCAACCGAACATCAGGTTAAAAGTAACCTAGTGTTAGAAGTTCGGTTGGTTCGCAAACTTCAACATATTTTGCGAATCAACCGAACTTGGCTTATAGGTAGAGTTCGGTTACAAAGAAAGCTTAATAATTTTGCGAACGAACCGAACTTATGGACTTGTATTGTTCTAATACAAGGAGTTCGGTTAAAAGTATTTTTTTTTGCAAATCAACCGAACTTTGAGTTCGGTTAAGAAAAAAATAATTTGTGATAACCGAACTTTTTACTGAAAAAAAAACTCCATTAAACCTCTCTGCAACTTCCATTTTCAACTCATTTTGATGATTAGTTCTCATTTATTCAACCAAAAACGAATGACAAGTAATGGGTTTGTGAGAATATCTTTGTTAATACCGGTGGTGGTGGTGGTAATCGGAGGTGGTGGTGGTAATCGGTGGTTGTTGGTGGTGATAATTGGAGGTGGTGGTGGTGGTAATCGGCGGTGGTTGGTGGTGGTGGTAATCGGTGGTTGGTGGTGGTGGTGGTAATCGGCGGTGGTGGGAGGTGGTGGTTATATATATATATATATAGAGAGAGAGGTGGTTATTGTGTTGGTTTTAAATTAAATTAGGTTAAGGGTAGGTTAGTCATTTCAATGCTCTAGGACACCCCTTATAACTATAGGGAAGGTGGCCTAATAAGACCATGGTCCCCCAAAAAAACCATGGTCCCTAAAAAATCATTCAACTTTAAGTTCTTTGGATAAATATGGGAACCCTAATTGCTAATGGTGGGTTTGGATGTAGAATTTTAAGGGTGAGATTTATGGGTACATGGATTTGGTGGAATAACGTTTGATTGTCAGAATCCCTGGAATCACGTTTTCTATGGAAATTACTTTCTAGCAAATCCTCTATATGGAGTCCGACCTCTGTATGGATTTGCTGGAAAACTTTTCAAGGGATTTAAGGACCCACTTTTTTGAACTGTAAATCTCATATTTATGCAATTTTAAGATTCTAAAATAATGCCAAATAATATATGGACTTTAATACAAGATAATTTAATGAATCCTACGGATTTTAATTGAGTTACCAAACACGAGAGGGATTCATATGAATTCCAGAATTTATAATCCCATGGGATTATAAATCCTCGAAATTGTGAATTCTACGAACAAACCCATCATTATGGTAAAGAAAATATACATGTAAACTGATAAAGCTGAGACCGATCAAGTGGAATAAAATACGGACGCTTCAATGGAAAAGAATGCTGCTAGAGATGGTGGAAGTGGTATGTATCATTTGTCAATCGCATCTTAGGTCATAGTCGTATTGTTAATCATTATATATAAGATTTGAGTTGGTATTGGTAAAACATGACGGGGTGTGGACAAACTCAATGCCACTGATAATGTCTCTTTTACCGGAAAACGAACATACATATGTGGATTCAGATTTTAACGAACCGAACCTAAATCAAAATACAACAACAATTTTGTTTGTACCTCATGGTTGCAAAACTAAACTTGCAGAACAATAGGTTTTAAATGGATACTTCAAAGGAATCTGATGAAGGTTAAGTAGACAACTACAAACTATGTTGGTAGTTAGGGCTTTAGACAGAGAAAAAAAAACAATATAAATTTCTTTGATAATGACTTTATATGTGACGTTTCTGGTTTTCTATCTAAAGAAATCTTACCACCATCTAGCCACAACTAAAGCAGACCATGACACCATACATTCAGACGATAATTGGAACATAGATGAGTAAGAAAAACCAAAAAAGGAAGAACGGAAAAAATATTTTTGTATTTTTGGGAGATGCAGAGATGTTGTATAAAGAACGAGCAGGTGTTCCCACTGGTGGGACTCGACAAGAAATTTACAAGTGCACGCTATCACTCTATATATACATATGTAAAGGATTTAGAATCAGTACACGTGCACATGCTATAACACATCATAAAACATCTAGGATAAACTTACGGAGTGAAAGTGAACAACATCTGGACTCCGCGGAGGATACAACTATGTAAAGAAAGTGGAATTCCCAGAAAGAGGATATTCAAAGTCGTTAACAGGTCAAAACCTATACATTCAGTTTTGGAGGTGAGAATACTATAATCCTTGGTAATCTACATGATAGATGGATAATAAGCATCTTTTTTCAAATGCAACAATTTTGTTCATCAATCTCTTGAAGCATGTTGTTATTTCTGGTTTTGGGAGAGATATGTGGGTCTAAATTCAATGCTACAAGGTTATTATGCGATTTTAAAGATGTGATAATAATTGCAACGAAGAATCATCCATCTTCAATTGATATGTCTGGATACAACCAACTTTTGAGTAACGTTCCTTCTCTGAATCGCTTCATCGACACAGTCCAAAAGGTTTTTAGACTGTAATAAAGAATGCACTATTAAACTAATCAATAAAATCAAATCAAATACTAAGCAGGGTGTGTAGTACTAAGTAAAATAATTCGTAATGATTCGACAAATCATTGAAAATTTACATCTTTTTTTTATCAGATAGCACGGGAATCAAACCCCTAACCTATAACTAGGGAGTTCGAACCCCGACCAACTGGGCTTATCTCCTTTGGTCATATCGACAATTCATAACGCTCGAATAAATCATTGGCAAGACTGGGCTGTAATTTGAATGTTTTATATTGCTCATCAAGTGAGTTACATGGTGCATGTCATGGGATTTGCAGCGATAACTTGGTATATCTACTATATGGCTATTAACTAATTGTTGAGCTCCAAGAATAGTCGAAGCCATACCCAGTCGAAAAAGTATGTTATCCAAACACATTTCAAGTCATCGTGGTCAAACTTGATCAGCTGACCCTTTGTATTTTTCAATAACGAATCATTTCATTGGTTTATCTTAATATCTTCTTGTAAAACTAATAGTACATGAATTTAGGTTTATCATACGAAATTTCAATTGTCAATTCATTAGATACCTGAAGAGTATCAAAGTCTCCCTTCCTTTTAAAAATAAAACTAATCAAAGACTGTTCAGAAAAGATGTAATGCATTTGACCACGGGTGTGGGGTGAAGCCCCACCACACTAAATTGGTTGTTCCCATCAGCCCTGGTGCGTAGCACGGGTTACATTCTAGTATTCCATAACAATAAAATAAGATAACTAGGACAAAATATGACCAAAAAGATATTAATAAATGTAATAAGAACAATTTTGAAGTGCACTAATAGTGGTACCAAAATATTGACAGGTCAACTGGACTCATATTGACTGGTCAACGACATTGTTTTTGAGTATAGTTAAACCTCTATAATTTAGTAGTCTTGGGACCACTAAATTTTATTAATTTAAAAAGATATTAAATTATCGATAAATTAATAATTTATTACTTTAAAAATAAATTAATAATATATTAATTTAGAGAATATTTCCTATTGATAACGTCATAGATTGAATTTGACTCATTTAGTTTGAACAATTTGAAATTTGAAGTATTCTACTATTATTAACTGTTGACCACAAAAAATTAAATATTCATCCATTGGAAATTGTCGGTCAATAATCATAATTAAACCATTTAAACAATTGGGTGGTCAGTAACCGTAATTAATAACGTACAATGTATCTATAAACCCTAATTAACCTACATCATTTAACCTACGTATATGTTACAATTTCATTTTGGTATGCATAAGAAAAATTTCAATATTTTTATTAGTAATTATTAATTTATATAATATCTAGGACCTATAAATATTTAAGGGAGACTTTTGAAATATATTAAATTATTATATTGTCGAAATTATTATTTTAGCACTATAAACCCAAGAAGGGACTAAGAAATTTTATTATTTTAAGGAGATTATTGTTTTAGCGAGTATTAATTTACAGAGGTTCTACTATATCTAGTAGGAGTGCATCCCTGTCCTTGACTGGTCAACTGGTCAAGCATGGAAGTCTTCGATACTGGATCAGTCAAATACTCTAAGAGCGTCCACAGTGGTACGATCAAAACCAAAGATCAAAGACCAAAACAAACGATCAAATTTGAGTTTAGTCTGTAGTGTCACGTTAAGGCAGTGGAGTATATTTAGTCGGGCGGATGTATAATCCACGCTTGCATGTGGAGCGTTGGTATAATCTTCGTTTGGGTCGGGCGGAGATATAATTAACGCTGCTTGTGGGGCGTTGATAAAGAATACGCTTGTTATGGGGCGTACATATATTTCACGCTCGGAAAAGGGGCGTTTGTATAATCTACGCCTGGTGTGGCGAACGTATAATCAACGCCTGAATGAAGCGTTTGTATAATCAACGCCTGACGTGGGGCGGACGTATAATCAACGCCTGAAACAGGCGTACGTATAATCAACGCCTGACGTGGGACGAACGTATAATCAACGCCTGTTTTGAGGCGTAAGTATAATCAACGCCTGTTTGAGGCGAACGTATAATCAACGCCTGACATGGGGCGTACGTATAATCAACGCCTCCTCTTCTCTCAGGCGTACGTATAATCAACGCTTGGTTTGCAGGCGTACGTATAGTGTTAGACTTCCATTAACACACGTATCTAGCACGTGTGGCATTAAAGCCCGGCCAATATCTAACCACCACGTATAGCCCACGTGTTCACTTTCCCTTTACCCTAATATTCTCCGTCTTCTTCTTTTCTTTTCTACCTCCTCTTTGTTTCTTTGTTTCTACCGCCCACAAACACAGCTTCTTAACAAAAACATCACAGTGACGAGCAGTAAAAGAAAAGAAAAAACCAAGATACTTGATGAACCCGGGTTACAAAAGAGGTATGTTTTTTTTTTCTTAATCTCTTTTGTTTTATCCATATTGTTGTATAATTTATTTAGGGTTTTATTTGTTAAAATTAGTTTATCTAAAATTTGGTTTTAACGAACAAATATGAATATGAAATTGGTTAAATTTAATTGGGTATGTGTGTTTTATGTTTTTATAGAGATTAATATGTATGTGAAAAAAACCATATTTGATGATTATGTAAATTTGGTTAAATTTTTTTTTAAAATAGTTAGAGCTTAAAAAAATTTGAGATTAATATTTGTGGGTATGTGTGTTTTATGTTTTTATAGAGATTAATATGTATGTGAAAAAATTGGGTATGTGTGTTTTATGTTTTTATAGAGATTAATATTTATTAGAGCTTCCACAGTGGTTGTAAAAATGTATTTGTGGGTATTGTAAAAATTTGATTTGTGGGTATTGTAAATTTTTATTTGATTTATAATCTATTCACTAAAATTTATTAGAGCTTCCACAGTGGTATTGTAAAAATTTGATTTTATTTTTGGGTATTGTAAAAATCCGTGGTTATGTAGATTATGTGGGAGTTCTCACCCTTCAACTGTTTCAATCAACCTATTTCAATTGAGAGCTTCCTTTTATTGTTTTTCTTCATGTTGTCTGTTGGTAATTAATTTTAGTGTGAATATGGTTATCAATAATTGTAGTTATGTAAATTATTGGATTAATTTTAAATTATTGTAAATTATTGTAGTTATGTAAATTATTGGATTAATTATTGGTTTTCTGCATGTTGTATGTGAATATGGTTACCAATAATTGAATTTGTATTGTTTTTTATTGAATTTTGAGGTGATTTTTTATGTAAATTGTAGTTATGTAAATTTTGGGAGTTACATATGTAGAAGAGCTAATTGCGTGAGTATGGAATTGATTTTTTAGTGATTTTTATGGAATCTTGAAGTGATTAAATTGGGTTGTGGAATCTTGTAATGATTTTGGAAATGCATCGGTGACGATTTAATTTGTGTTTCTGGAATTATAGAATTTGGAATTGATATGGTTTGTGTTAAGGATTTATAGTATTTGGAATATAAATGGTGATGGACTAATAAAAATATTCGTTAATGAGGGTTGGTCTTTTAATAATGTAACTGCATCTATATTGTGTGTGCACAGATGTTGAACAAATTCACAGCGCGTTTCAATGGTCGCGTGAAGACGAACAAGAAACAAAAATCTGTAGCCGAAGAGGATTATAACTTAATCGCTACTGGTACAATTAAGGAGGTTGATATTCCCCGGTTAGGGAGGTTTCCTATACTGCAAGATGATAAACCGCACGCTACTACGGACATCACATTTACAGGGGAGCACAAATTGAAGTATCAACATCGTGGATCTTTGGCATCGGTAATTCATCACTATCAAACTATTTCACAACACTGTCCTAGAGCTAAATATATTATTGAAAAAGCGGGATGGCAAAATTTACTGGACATACAATGTAGCGAAACCAACCATTCAATGGTTGATTATATTGCTGAGCGGTTTTGGGATACAACAAACACTTTTCACTTCCCATTTGGTGAGATGGGATTCACCCCCTAGATTGGCTCATGTTGACTGGACTGAGTATCGGTGATGGGCCTGATGTTCCTTATGATTCGGGGAAGTACCAATTTGAACATGTTCGTGAGCATATCTTTCCGGATATCCAAGATGTCACGCTCTGTCCAAAAGCACCGTCGTGGGTTTCAAATTCAATTACAATTAAATATTTAAGGTCATATTTCATCGAAGACAAGTTGGTTGCGGCTGAAAATGATAGCACCCTTGCTCATAGAGTAGCAATTGCCTTTTTCATGTATGTTTTGGGACATTTTTTCTTTTCTAATGCAAAGACTTATATTGATGCTGGATGGTTAGCCTTTTGAAAATCTTGATGTAGTATCCACGTATGACTGGGGTGGTGCTGCGTTTTCGAAATTGTATGCGGCACTCCGTTTATCTGGGAGGAGACAGAAGGCACTATGTGGTCCATTCCAAGTATTAGAGGTATTCTTTCAATCTAGTTATTTTTCCTCTCATTGTTTATTTTGTTGCTAAGTTATTAAATTGGCTAATTATTTTGATGGAGTAGTTTTGGGGGTATGAATACCTGGGCATATGTCGACCAGAAATCCCAGAGGCGAGTACAGAACAAAAATGGCCCGTATCTTCTAAATGGAATGTACCGAAGAATACAAATGATATTTTCCGTTGTAGGGATTTACTAAGTAAGCTTACTGCTGAACAAGTGACATGGCGCCCATGGGAATCATACAGAGAAGTTCTTGCATCTGATATGGGATGCACGGCTACGCGGCTATCAGACTCGAGATATATATTTTCTTACATGGGCATTGTGAGTTAATTTGTAAATTTTATTATATAACATACTTTTTTCTATATAACATACTTTTTTCCTATATAACATACTTACTAAATTCTTATTCCCTTTCTAACTGTACAGCACAACATGTATCTTGGTGAAAGGTGTTGGCGGCAAAACCATTGTACTTTCGCTGTTCCTATAAGACTACACACAGTTATAGGGGATATTGGCAATATTCAAGCCGAACGCCTAAAAAAGAAGGTTTGGTCGATGCAACAGAGATAGTGCAAGTTGTTAAAGATTATGATATATATTTACAATACTGGACAATGGTAACCAACTCCAAAGATTACGTGACTCATCCTATTTGGGAAGCCCAAACATATGGGTATGTCGGTGACTTGTATACGGTCCCAATTGAACAACCTGTTGAACATGTACATATCCCTCCTCCACATCTATTATCCCACGTAAGTGTACTTTCGACTTTTTATTGTACGTTCGATTTTTGTTGGTATATTTGTACTTATATATTTTATTTTTTCTTCACAGCATGAAGCTTACACATTATTTCAAGAAAATGCTGATTTTAATCAACAATTTCGCGAATTTACATTAAAACAAACGAAGGAGAGGATGGACGTTATCATGTCGAAAGAAGCAGAAATACAAAGGCTAAATAATGCGAACGTTGATTTGCAGCAACAACTATCTCTTTTCCGTATGCCGCACACTGTCCAACCTCAGCTTGGATACGGTTCCTTTTCCCAAACCCTGCCATCACAAGTTTGGAGTGGTATGAATCAGGGATCAGCTTCAACAATGTCCTCAGTCAATACCAATCCGAGAACGCACATGCCTTTTGTGGCACCAAGATCGTCCACTTCGGATAATGATAATATGAAGGGTTAATTTGTTATGACTATTTAGATGAACTGTCTTTGGAGTTATTTTCTTATCTTATATAGTATAGTCATATCATATATAGTATAGTCTAATCATATATAGTATTGTCATATCAGGTCACTGACAAACACTTTATCTTTTTTGGAAAACACATTTGCGTGAACCCAAAAAAATATCTATTTTTTGGTTTTTTTAATGCTCTTGAAAATGGGTTATAAATTAAAGACTGGTTTCACTCAATATATGAATAACAATACATCTTTCTGCTTCATATAGCAATGGAACAATATGAGAAAACCGCTCATTATTGCTCTTCTGTTTCTTCTTCATCTTCTTCTTCTAATAGTAGTTTTTATTCCTCGGATGATGATGCAATAGCAATTATGCAAAATAACATGGCCGTTAGTTTGGGAGTCCTTGTTACAAATTCAAAATGGCCTCAAACTCGTATCAGAATACCAAGAGATCGTGAGTCAGGGGCTGAACTTCTATGGAACGACTATTTCTCTCCGTACCCAAACCAACCACCCAATGTTTTTCGCAGAAGATTTAGAATGCGTCGACAATTGTTTAACCGGATAGTGGAAGGTGTTACCAATGCAAACAGATATTTTGTTCAAAAGCCCGATTTGTGGAGTTTTAGGATTAAACCCTCATCAAAAAGTAACAGCAGCAGTACGAATGTTAGCTTACGGATGTGCGGCAGATGCAATAGACGAGTACTTACGCATAGGAGAAACAACTGTGTTGGAAGCTACTCGTAGGTTCTGTAAGACGATTGTGAATTTGTATGGGAAAGAATATTTGCGTGAACCAACGGCTGGTGATATTGAACTGTTGCTCAAGCAAAACAAAGACCGGGGATTTCCTGGGATGCTGGGTAGTCTAGATTGCATGCATTGGAAATGGGATAAATGTCCGTCGGCAGAATCTGGGGCTTACACCGCGTATAAAGGGAGCGAAAGTATCGTGTTGGAGGCAGTGGTGTCGTATGACCTATGGTTTTGGCATGCTTTTTTTGGTATGCCCGGTTCTAACAACGATATTAATGTTATGAACCGTTCATATGTTTTTCGAAGTCTTGTAACAGGAAAAGCACCGCCGGTGAGCTATGAGGTGAACGGACATTCATATGATATGCCGTATTATCTAGGTGATGGAATATACCCAGAGATTCCTACTATTATTACGGCCATTAAACATCCGGTGGGTAGGAAAAAGGAAATATTTTCATCGATGCAAGAGGGTGCAAGAAAAGATGTTGAACGGGGATTTGGTGTACTTCAACAACAATTTGGAATCATCAAACAACCTGCAAGAATGTGGAATCCAGATGTGCTTGCCTATATCATGAAAACTTGTATTATCTTACATAATATGATAGTCGAGGATGAGCGTCTACCCGGTGACTGGCCACATGTTTATGAACAACGTAGCAACGCAGCACCGGTTAATATATTAAGAGGCAATAGTGACGAGTTTTCCCAAATTAGAGCTCAGCAACGCCGATGTGCAATGCGTAACAAAGATGCACATATTCGCTTGCGTGATGACTTGATCGAATATATATGGGCAGAATATGGGAATTAAAAATTGTCGTTTGTCATTTCCTTTCTATTATCTCTTTGTATGTAAACATCCTCAAGTTTTAATTAAGGTCGTATGTTTCAAAAAAGTAGAAATTTAATTCAAATCAACGGAAGTAAATTTAAAATCCAAAAATTACATAATAATAATGCTAATTGTTCAGATACTAAGAAATTTAAAACATAATAATACTAATAATACTACTAATCACTAAATAGGAGAAATAATTAAGGTTTGAACTATTCCGCCTTTGTGTTAAGATTGGTTTCTTTTATTCCGAACTATGTCCGCCCTGCGAAGTCGGAAGTACTCTTGTTGTACAGGTTCCATTTTTCAAGATCCATCATAATGATGCGAAATTCTTCGTCTTCAGCTTGCTTGGCTATTTTTGCAGCATGTTCAGCTTGTTTTGCTGCAAACTCTGCTGCTCTTTGTTCCATCTTGAATCTTGATTGTGCTTGGTAATGAGTATTGAAATTTTGTTGTTCTTTAATAATTATTCCCATCAATTCCTCTTGGTGACTGGATTTCTCTCTCCCTGTTTTCTTCAATCTTTTTGCTGCTTTTTTCCCCATCTTACGAAGATATGTGTTCTCTATGTCTCCCCCATCTGTGTCGTTACCGGTCTCTCCTTGAGTTGTTGTTTGCGGTCCTTCATCATCTTCCTCGTTATTCTCATAAGTGTCCAAATCATGCGTCGTATCGAATACAAAAGTCGATCGTCGATTATATTTTATATTTTCTAACACAACTTGGTAGCACTCTTCGTGCTTAAATTTTTTCCCATCGTTGCATTCCTTGAACCTCTTGTTAACTTCTTCAAGCTGTTAATGTTTTTAAAAACACTTAAGTACATGGGCGCTTATTAAATATTAGAAAACAATGGTTGGAAAAATCAAGAATGCTTACCTTCTTTTCAGGACCCCATCCAGTATGATATTCACCTTCAACTTCTGCCTCTTTTGCCGAAAATAACGCCACATCTTTACTTATTCCCTGATATCGTTTTTGCCAAGAACTCCAAGACCGCTCTGGATTATTAGGTAAATGAAGTTCAATAGCATCCTTGATACGAGTCCACAACGTCGCCTCTGATTGATCAGCTCCAACACTAGAATCTTGAGATATAGATAAATGAATTTTACACATTGTTACATCTTCGATTGTCGTAAAATTTGGACCTCGTGCTACTCTTGGTGCCATTGTAAGCGAATCCGTGAAAATTTTCCAACTGATTTGAAAGCAGAAACAATATTTCTTCTTATTGGTGTGGATAGTTTGAAGTATTGGTCGTGGGAAAATGTCACAAGATCTCATGTGTATATATAGGTGTTTCTTCCGAAAAAACCGAAATGTCTTCCAAACTTTCCAACGTTCCAAATTATCTAACGTTCCATTTTCTTCAACGGTCGAATTACCAACGGTATAAAAAAATTTCAAAATCAATTTTGTCTAAGTATTTTTTATTTTTTTTTAAACTCAAGCTTGGGGCGTTAACTATATAAACGCCTGGCGTGGGGCGTTAACTATATCAACGCCGGGAGGGGGCGTTAATTATATCACCGCCTGGCATGGGGCGTTAATTATATCACCGCCTGTCTGGGGCGTTAACTATATAAACGCCTGGCGTGAGGCGTTAACTATATCAACGCCTGAATGGGGCGTACACTTTATCAACGCCTGACGTGGGGCGTTAAGTATATCAACGCCGGGCTGGGGCGTTTGTATAATCTTCGTCTGAATGGGGCGTTCATTTTATTAACGCCTGACGGGGGGCGTAAACTTTATCAACGTCCCAACGGGCGAACATTTTATCAACGCCTGAACCGGGCGTAACTTATATACACGCCTCTTTATGGGGCGGTGACTTTACGTACGTTTCACAACAGGCGTAGATAATATATACGCCCGATGCCAAACGGTGATTATACCTCCGCTCCACTATATATAGTTTTGGTCTTGGTCCCAGACCAAATATGGTCTGGAATTTGGTTTTGGTCCAGATTTTAGTCTTTACTCCGTCCCGTTGCGTCTCGTCCCTGGATCATAATTATAGGTTTACTCGTCCATTGCAGTTGCTCTAAAGGGACTATTCAAAATGTTGTGAAAATTAAACCATTTGGGTAGAAAGGGTAGAAAACGTGGCTTTTGAAATTTTTGGCTGAGGAATAGTAAATGCACGGAAATGCATCCGTTTTTCAGTCCCTTCCCAGTAAACAAGAACTCTTTTCTTTGACTTGAGCATGCCATGGTCATTTGGTGGCAACAACAATTATTACAAGCCATTTTACAACCCTTATTTCCGGATGAGTGATAGAGTTGAGAGAGAGACCCATACTAGTCGTTTGAAGAAAATACTCCCTCTTAATTTCCTTGTTTCTAGATAGTGTTTGATGTTTCTACCAAGTCAAATTTGCATCATAATTGCTTATACAAAGGCTTGACGGGAATGCAATTTCATTTTCCACTGAAGACAGCTCTACTGTTCTATGTAAGACCACCGTGAATAAAATTTGGTCAACAAAGAATGAAGGAAGATGCACCTGGTCAGATGGGAGTGCATATTATGGAAAAGGAAATCCTTGACCATATATAGTTTCCTGGAAAATACAGCCCTTAGCCACGAGAATTCATTGGCCATGTTGAATTTGCAAAAGAGATTTTGGAAATCAGACCATATTTTGCATCCCTCGTAGACTCACAAGGATTTACTCCTCTTCACTTGGCATCCACCAGAAATGATGTTGACATGGTGAAGGTCTTGTTGGAGGCTAACATGGATATGCTTGTACTGTTCAAGATCAGGAGGGAAGGACACAATTTCATCTAGCAGCGATGAAAGACCAAGTTAAGATTGTGAAGTTGTTGACTCAGGAAAAACCCCAAGCAATTCACTACCAAATGGTTTATTCCAAGAGGTTTATGGCTGCAGCAAATGCAACCTGGCAATGATAATGGCGTGAGAGGAAGACTGAATGCGATAATGGTAGTCGCAATACTGATAGCGACTATGGCTTTCAACGGTGCTAGAAACCCACCAGGAGGTGTTTGGCTAGATCACTCCAAAGTTAATTATAGTACTGACCCTATTGCTTTTACTCATTATCTGAACTCTGTGATGAATGCCTCTATGTCGGATAGTTTTGGATCTTATCTAAGAAATGCGCCAAAATCTACAACATCGATGAGCAATAGTACCATGACTTTAATGCAACTGCAACTATAGGTAACTGGTCACGATCTGTTTACATGTCTAGCACAGCACCTGGAATTGTTTTGGACGAGGAATAGTGGCAAAGTGTCATTTTAAACAGGCAATACATTATTTCTGTGTAATTCTGTAAATTTAAGAAGCATAAAGTACAAACAAGCTCAAGAATCCATAGCAGATGATAAGTTGTTCTTGGATCTCAACATTCAGAAACGAGTGGTGACTAGTGCAAAAAGAGCCTTGAAATCCTTTGTTGGCTCACCAACTCCCTCTGGCATTGATCCCAAATCAAACGCTTTGAATTTACTTTCCTCAATCTGCAGAGCCTGAACGCAAGCTTCAGCAACATCAGCCCTAGCAATGAAATGGTTTTCAGTAGAGAGAAGCTCATCATCCTTCCCGACCAACAATTCCCTGCCACCTACCTTGTTATCTAAACCACCAGCCCTGTATTCATCCAATGCACATCATTAGAGTATAATTCATGCTAGCATCTTGTGTGAACTCTTAAAATTAATGTAATGCTAAACCAACTGACAAAATGTAAACACATTAACTAGCCAACCCCCTGCTTAACTGCAGTAGCCAGAATCAACCAGCTATTGTTACCTTATAATTGTGTATGGGATTCCAGAATCAGCCAAATATTGCTCAGCCTTTCTCTTCCAAACCTGCAATGAATCAATAGACAGTTCAGTACATACTCTAACACAAAATGACACTAACGAAATTGACAGGTATTTGAGTCGCTGTCCTAGGCGGGCTCATTCCCGCCTGAGTCACTAGCTCGAATCTCCTGAGTGCACAGGCAGGGCAAGCTTTCTTAAGCATATGCTTCCTCCGCAGCCGGAAACAAGTCCTTATCTAGTGTTGGGCCAACCCAAGAAAATGAAATAAATAATGCACTCACAAGTATGTTTCCATTAGCCATGTGATTCAAGAAATTATTAGGGTCAGTTCCACCCATTGATCCAACCAAAACAATATGTTTCACACCACAAGATTTCGCAGTATCGATCTGATTCTTTTGTCCAATCCAATCAATCTGTTCAGGGAATTGCCCTTCCTCGTAATAGAATTCAGGCATTGGACCATTGAAATCAAATGATTCACCGAATACATCCTCAGCTCTTTTGCCATCAGCACCAGGATATGAACCAGGTACTACCTTTGGCACAGCACTTGTTAGTATAATCAACGCATCAATTCCTTGCATAGCAGTTTCAAGGCTTTTCTTATCCATGACATCACCTAGAAAAATTTCATCACCTCCACCAAGTCTTTGTTTACTTGCTTCTGATCTTACTAAACCCCGAACCACAAATTTGTCTGATCTTTCTTTCAGCTTCTTGAATGCAATTTCACCTGCAACAACAAACCATAAAAATCATCAGAACATAAAATTGAACCACAAAACTGAAGAAATATATAAAGTGGAATGATTATTACCAGTTAAGCCTGAAGCTCCAGTGACAAGGACTGTGATTTTTTGATTTGATTCTGCCATTTTTATTTTTATTTTGTAAGTCTGTAAAAACAAGATCTAATTGAAAATATAGGAACCCTTTTTTCTTTTTTGATTATATTTAGTGGTGAAATGAATTTGCAGAAGAAAGTGAAGAGATGAGTATGATTATATAAAGAAACCCTTTGATCAAAGGGTTTTTTTTCTCCAAATTCGAATTTCTTCTAGAAGAGAGAATATTATAAGAAAAAATATAGCCTAGAAGCTGGCTTTTCTTGACCAAATTATTGAATTTCTGTAGTTAAATATTTGACCAAATTATTGGATTTCTGTAGTTAAATATTCAACACATCCGTATTCAGCTGTTCGTACTTCGCATGTAATTGTTTGTTTCTTCTTTTCTTTTCGACGAATCGTGGAGCAGTTGGGCCAAATCTCCTAGTAATGAACGGAGCGTTTGGGAGAATAGACTAGAGAGTGCGTTTTTAAACGGGAAAAAAACGGTTCAGTCCAAAACCGCACAAAAAATAACAGATTAGTCTACCCCGATCCAATCAGGAACAGATTAGTCCGTAAAATGTATAAAGACGTTGTTATCCTTCGCACGCTTTTAATAAAGCACACGTGCAGTGAATGGAATCAGTTTTGTAACTGAAACAATGAACGTGGTTGCGACACGTTTGCTTCAAAAAAGAAACTGAATTAAAAAAAGGCAAACTGCGGCGTAACGGACAAAACAATAAATCAATTTTAATTGTTTTGCAGACTAAAAGCAGAAGAAAAAAATCGGTTGAAATTTTGCAGATAAAACCCTAGAAATTTCTTCAAATTATTGAAAACATTTCTTCAAAAACCCTAAAATATTACTAATCAAAATACCTAGATGATTGCAGTATTAATAACATCATGTTGAAAAGAAAAAAAAGTAGTTTCAAAGACAAGCGCACCAACAGTGGAAGATTCAACATCAACTGAAGAAGAAATTCCATCAGTTGCGGAAGAAGAAAATCAAAAATCAACATCACCATGAACGAGATCAAAGTCAGCATTAAAAGATTCATCACCAATTTCATCCCCAACTCCATCAGTTGTTGCAGAAGAGATTCGGAAATCAACGAGATTGAAGAGATCATTAGAAGATTCAACATCAATTTCAGTACCAGAAAGTTCAATAACATCACCAGCTATGAAGAAATCTAAGCCTTCAAATCCTCCAAAGCCTCAAAAGTCTTCAAAGCCTTCAACATCTGTTATCTCAAAAAAAAAAGGTAACAATTCAAGTACAGTTCTGTCTATTTTTGAGCAATTTGTATTCAATTTCTTGTACATGTGTACAGATCTGTACACCGCCATGTTGTTGCAGTAATTCATATCTAGTTTTATCTTGTTTTTGAGCAATTTTTGTGGGAATTGTTGTTGGCGTGTACAGATCTGTACACCACAATGTTTTTGTAGTGATTCATGTCATGTTCTGTTTGTTTTAAAGATATTTCTGTAGCAGTGTACTGGCTTCTACACCAGCATGCTATTTCAAATTCATATGGCCTAATGTGTGTGTTGTGCCGTCACTTGTGTTTACCGGTGTACACACCTTTGCACCAGCATGCTATTTCACCTTTATATGGCCTGTTGTATGTGTTGTCAACCTGTTATTTCATCTTCATATGGACTAATGTGTGTGTTCTCAACATATTATCCCATCGTTTTTGGTGCTGGTGTACACATCTTTGCACCAGCATGCTATTTCACCTTTATTTTGCATGTTGTCTGTGTTTTAAAGATGTTTTTGATAGATTTATGTGTGAGTGTAAAGATTTGTACACGCACATTGATTTATGGCATGTTGTGTGAATGTTGCTTTAGTTAGTTTTCTGCAGGAGTGTACACAGCTGTACACCTGTATGATATGGTCCTATTTATGTGTACAATGATATGATTTCGCAGTATCGATCTGATTCTTTTGTCCAATCTAATCAATATGTTCAGGGAATTGCCCTTCCTCGTAATAGAATTCAGGCATTGAACCATTGAAATCAAATGATTCACCGAATACATCCTCAGCTCTTTTGCCATCAGCACCAGGATATGAACCAGGTACTACCTTTGGCACAGCACTTGTTAGTATAATCAACGCATCAATTCCTTGCATAGCAGTTTCAAGGCTTTTCTTATCCATGACATCACCTAGAAAAATTTCATCACCTCCACCAAGTCTTTGTTTACTTGCTTCTGATCTTACTAAACCCCGAACCACAAATTTGTCTGATCTTTCTTTCAGCTTCTTGAATGCAATTTCACCTGCAACAACAAACCATAAAAATCATCAGAACACAAAATTGAACCACAAAACTGAAGAAATATATAAAGTGGAATGATTATTACCAGTTAAGCCTGAAGCTCCAGTGACAAGGACTGTGATTTTTTGATTTGATTCTGCCATTTTTATTTTTATTTTGTAAGTCTGTAAAAACAAGATCTAATTGAAAATATAGGAACCCTTTTTTCTTTTTTGATTATATTTAGTGGTGAAATGAATTTGCAGAAGAAAGTGAAGAGATGAGTATGATTATATAAAGAAACCCTTTGATTAAAGGGTTTTTTTCTCCAAATTCGAATTTCTTCTAGAAGAGAGAATATTATAAGAAAAAATATATCCTAGAAGCTGGCTTTTCTTGACCAAATTATTGAATTTCTGTAGTTAAATATTTGACCAAATTATTGGATTTATGTAGTTAAATATTCAACACATCCGTATTCAGCTGTTCGTACTTCGCATGTAATTGTTTGTTTCTTCTTTTCTTTTCGACGAATCGTGGAGCAGTTGGGCCAAATCTCCTAGTAATGAACGGAGCGTTTGCGAGAATAGACTAGAGAGTGCGTTTTGAAACGGGAAAAAAACGGTTCAGTCCAAAACCGCACAAAAAATAACAGATTAGTCTACCCCGATCCAATCAGGAACAGATTAGTCCGTAAAATGTATAAAGACGTTGTTATCCTTCGCACACTTTTAATAAAGCACACGTGCAGCGAATGGAATCAGTTTTGTAACTGAAACAATGAACGTGGTTGCGACACGTTTGCTTCAAAAAAGAAACTGAATTAAAAAAGGCAAACTGCGGCGTAACGGACAAAACAATAAATCCATTTTAATTGTTTTGCAGACTAAAAGCAGAAGAAAAAAATCGGTTGAAATTTTGCAGACAAACCCTAGAAATTTCTTCAAATTATTGAAAACATTTCTTCAAAAACCCTAAAATATTACTAATCAAAATACCTAGATGATTGCAGTATTAATAACATCATGTTGAAAGGAAAAAAAAGTAGTTTCAAAGACAAGCGCACCAACAGTGGAAGATTCAACATCAACTGAAGAAGAAATTCCATCAGTTGCGGAAGAAGAAAATCAAAAATCAACATCACCAAGAACGAGATCAAAGTCAGCATTAAAAGATTCATCACCAATTTCATCCCCAACTCCATCAGTTGTTGCAGAAGAGATTCGGAAATCAACGAGATTGAAGAGATCATTAGAAGATTCAACATCAATTTCAGTACCAGAAAGTTCAATAACATCACCAGCTAAGAAGAAATCTAAGCCTTCAAATCCTCCAAAGCCTCCAAAGTCTTCAAAGCCTTCAACATCTGTTATCTCAAAAAAAAAAAGGTAACAATTCAAGTACAGTTCTGTCTATTTTTGAGCAATTTGTATTCAATTTCTTGTACATGTGTACAGATCTGTACACCGCCATGTTGTTGCAGTAATTCATGTTTTATCTTGTTTTTGAGCAATTTTTGTGGGAATTGTTGTTGGCGTGTACAGATCTGTACACCACAATGTTTTTGTAGTGATTCATGTCATGTTCTGTTTGTTTTAAAGATATTTCTGTAGCAGTGTACTGGCTTCTACACCAGCATGCTATTTCAAATTCATATGGCCTAATGTGTGTGTTGTGCCGTCACTTGTGTTTACCGGTGTACACACCTTTGCACCAGCATGCTATTTCACCTTTATATGGCCTGTTGTATGTGTTGTCAACCTGTTATTTCATCTTCATATGGACTAATGTGTGTGTTCTCAACATATTATCCCATCGTTTTTGGTGCTGGTGTACACATCTTTGCACCAGCATGCTATTTCACCTTTATTTTGCATGTTGTCTGTGTTTTAAAGCTGTTTTTGATAGATTTATGTGTGAGTGTAAAGATTTGTACATGCACATTGATTTATGGCATGTTGTGTGAATGTTGCTTTAGTTAGTTTTCTGCATGAGTGTACACAGCTGTACACCTGTATGATATGGTCCTATTTATGTGTACAATGATATGATTTCGCAGTATCGATCTGATTCTTTTGTCCAATCCAATCAATATGTTCAGGGAATTGCCCTTCCTCGTAATAGAATTCAGGCATTGGACCATTGAAATCAAATGATTCACCGAATACATCCTCAGCTCTTTTGCCATCAGCACCAGGATATGAACCAGGTACTACCTTTGGCACATCACTTGTTAGTATAATCAACGCATCAATTCCTTGCATAGCAGTTTCAAGGCTTTTCTTATCCATGACATCACCTAGAAAAATTTCATCACCTCCACCAAGTCTTTGTTTACTTGCTTCTGATCTTACTAAACCCCGAACCACAAATTTGTCTGATCTTTCTTTCAGCTTCTTGAATGCAATTTCACCTGCAACAACAAACCATAAAAATCATCAGAACACAAAATTGAACCACAAAACTGAAGAAATATATAAAGTGGAATGATTATTACCAGTTAAGCCTGAAGCTCCAGTGACAAGGACTGTGATTTTTTGATTTGATTCTGCCATTTTTATTTTTATTTTGTAAGTCTGTAAAAACAAGATCTAATTGAAAATATAGGAACCCTTTTTTCTTTTTTGATTATATTTAGTGGTGAAATGAATTTGCAGAAGAAAGTGAAGAGATGAGTATGACTATATAAAGAAACCCTTTGATCAAAGGGTTTTTTTCTCCAAATTCGAATTTCTTCTAGAAGAGAGAATATTATAAGAAAAATATATCCTAGAAGCTGGCTTTTCTTGACCAAATTATTGAATTTCTGTAGTTAAATATTTTACCAAATTATTGGATTTATGTAGTTAAATATTCAACACATTCGTATTCAGCTGTTCGTACTTCACATGTAATTGTTTGTTTCTTCTTTTCTTTTCGACGAATCGTGGAGCAGTTGGGCCAAATCTCCTAGTAATGAACGGAGCGTTTGGGAGAATAGACTAGAGAGTGCGTTTTTAAACGGGAAAAAAACGGTTCAGTCCAAAACCGCACAAAAAATAACAGATTAGTCTACCCCGATCCAATCAGGAACAGATTAGTCCGTAAAATGTATAAAGACGTTGTTATCCTTCGCACGCTTTTAATAAAGCACACGTGCAGCGAATGGAATCAGTTTTGTAACTGAAACAATGAACGTGGTTGCGACACGTTTGCTTCAAAAAAGAAACTGAATTAAAAAAGGCAAACTGCGGCGTAACGGACAAAACAATAAATCCATTTTAATTGTTTTGCAGAAGCAGAAGAAAAAAATCGGTTGAAATTTTGCAGACAAACCCTAGAAATTTCTTCAAATTATTGAAAACATTTCTTCAAAAACCCTAAAATATTACTAATCAAAATACCTAGATGATTGCAGTATTAATAACATCATGTTGAAAGGAAAAAAAAGTAGTTTCAAAGACAAGCGCACCAACAGTGGAAGATTCAACATCAACTGAAGAAGAAATTCCATCAGTTGCGGAAGAAGAAAATCAAAAATCAACATCACCAAGAACGAGATCAAAGTCAGCATTAAAAGATTCATCACCAATTTCATCCCCAACTCCATCAGTTGTTGCAGAAGAGATTCGGAAATCAACGAGATTGAAGAGATCATTAGAAGATTCAACATCAATTTCAGTACCAGAAAGTTCAATAACATCACCAGCTAAGAAGAAATCTAAGCCTTCAAATCCTCCAAAGCCTCCAAAGTCTTCAAAGCCTTCAACATCTGTTATCTCAAAAAAAAAAAGGTAACAATTCAAGTACAGTTCTGTCTATTTTTGAGCAATTTGTATTCAATTTCTTGTACATGTGTACAGATCTGTACACCGCCATGTTGTTGCAGTAATTCATGTTTTATCTTGTTTTTGAGCAATTTTTGTGGGAATTGTTGTTGGCGTGTACAGATCTGTACACCACAATGTTTTTGTAGTGATTCATGTCATGTTCTGTTTGTTTTAAAGATATTTCTGTAGCAGTGTACTGGCTTCTACACCAGCATGCTATTTCAAATTCATATGGCCTAATGTGTGTGTTGTGCCGTCACTTGTGTTTACCGGTGTACACACCTTTGCACCAGCATGCTATTTCACCTTTATATGGCCTGTTGTATGTGTTGTCAACCTGTTATTTCATCTTCATATGGACTAATGTGTGTGTTCTCAACATATTATCCCATCGTTTTTGGTGCTGGTGTACACATCTTTGCACCAGCATGCTATTTCACCTTTATTTTGCATGTTGTCTGTGTTTTAAAGCTGTTTTTGATAGATTTATGTGTGAGTGTAAAGATTTGTACATGCACATTGATTTATGGCATGTTGTGTGAATGTTGCTTTAGTTAGTTTTCTGCATGAGTGTACACAGCTGTACACCTGTATGATATGGTCCTATTTATGTGTACAATGATATGATTTCGCAGTATCGATCTGATTCTTTTGTCCAATCCAATCAATATGTTCAGGGAATTGCCCTTCCTCGTAATAGAATTCAGGCATTGGACCATTGAAATCAAATGATTCACCGAATACATCCTCAGCTCTTTTGCCATCAGCACCAGGATATGAACCAGGTACTACCTTTGGCACATCACTTGTTAGTATAATCAACGCATCAATTCCTTGCATAGCAGTTTCAAGGCTTTTCTTATCCATGACATCACCTAGAAAAATTTCATCACCTCCACCAAGTCTTTGTTTACTTGCTTCTGATCTTACTAAACCCCGAACCACAAATTTGTCTGATCTTTCTTTCAGCTTCTTGAATGCAATTTCACCTGCAACAACAAACCATAAAAATCATCAGAACACAAAATTGAACCACAAAACTGAAGAAATATATAAAGTGGAATGATTATTACCAGTTAAGCCTGAAGCTCCAGTGACAAGGACTGTGATTTTTGATTTGATTCTGCCATTTTTATTTTATTTTGTAAGTCTGTAAAAACAAGATCTAATTGAAAATATAGGAACCCTTTTTTCTTTTTTGATTATATTTGGTGAAATGAATTTGCAGAAAGAAAGTGAAGAGATGAGTATGACTATATAAAGAAACCCTTTGATCAAAGGTGTTTTTTTCTCCAAATTCGAATTTCTTCTAGAAGAGAGAATATTATAAGAAAATATATCCTAGAAGCTGGCTTTTCTTGACAAATTATTGAATTTTGTAGTTAAATATTTTACCAAATTATTGGATTTATGTAGTTAAATATTCACACACATGCGTATTCAGCTGTTCGTACTTCACATGTAATGTTTGTTTTCTTCTCTTTCTTTTCGACGAATCGTGGAGCAGTTGGGCCAAATCTCCTAGTAATGAACGGAGCGTTTGGGAGAATAGACTAGAGAGTGCGTTTTTAAACGGGAAAAAAACGGTTCAGTCCAAAACCGCACAAAAAATAACAGATTAGTCTACCCCGATCCAATCAGGAACAGATTAGTCCGTAAAATGTATAAAGACGTTGTTATCCTTCGCACGCTTTTAATAAAGCACACGTGCAGCGAATGGAATCAGTTTTGTAACTGAAACAATGAACGTGGTTGCGACACGTTTGCTTCAAAAAAGAAACTGAATTAAAAAAGGCAAACTGCGGCGTAACGGACAAAACAATAAATCCATTTTAATTGTTTTGCAGAAGCAGAAGAAAAAAATCGGTTGAAATTTTGCAGACAAACCCTAGAAATTTCTTCAAATTATTGAAAACATTTCTTCAAAAACCCTAAAATATTACTAATCAAAATACCTAGATGATTGCAGTATTAATAACATCATGTTGAAAGGAAAAAAAAGTAGTTTCAAAGACAAGCGCACCAACAGTGGAAGATTCAACATCAACTGAAGAAGAAATTCCATCAGTTGCGGAAGAAGAAAATCAAAAATCAACATCACCAAGAACGAGATCAAAGTCAGCATTAAAAGATTCATCACCAATTTCATCCCCAACTCCATCAGTTGTTGCAGAAGAGATTCGGAAATCAACGAGATTGAAGAGATCATTAGAAGATTCAACATCAATTTCAGTACCAGAAAGTTCAATAACATCACCAGCTAAGAAGAAATCTAAGCCTTCAAATCCTCCAAAGCCTCAAAAGTCTTCAAAGCCTTCAACATCTGTTATCTCAAAAAAAAAAAAAGGTAACAATTCAAGTACAGTTCTGTCTATTTTTGAGCAATTTGTATTCAATTTCTTGTACATGTGTACAGATCTGTACACCGCCATGTTGTTGCAGTAATTCATATCTAGTTTTATCTTGTTTTTGAGCAATTTTTGTGGGAATTGTTGTTGGCGTGTACAGATCTGTACACCACAATGTTTTTGTAGTGATTCATGTCATGTTCTGTTTGTTTTAAAGATATTTCTGTAGCAGTGTACTGGCTTCTACACCAGCATGCTATTTCAAATTCATATGGCCTAATGTGTGTGTTGTGCCGTCACTTGTGTTTACCGGTGTACACACCTCTGCACCAGCATGCTATTTCACCTTTATATGGCCTGTTGTATGTGTTGTCAACCTGTTATTTCATCTTCATATGGACTAATGTGTGTGTTCTCAACATATTATCCCATCGTTTTTGGTGCTGGTGTACACATCTTTGCACCAGCATGCTATTTCACCTTTATTTTGCATGTTGTCTGTGTTTTAAAGCTGTTTTTGATAGATTTCTGTGTGAGTGTAAAGATTTGTACACGCACATTGATTTATGGCATGTTGTGTGAATGTTGCTTTAGTTAGTTTTCTGTAGGAGTGTACACAGCTGTACACCTGTATGATATGGTCCTATTTATGTGTACAATGATATGATTTGTACTTATATGAGTATAATGAATGTATTATTCTTCTTGGTTCATTTTCGTAGATAACAACAAACCATATAGGTCAAGTTTCCATGCCTTCAGTGACTTTGTGAATAAAAACCTTGAGGAAGATGAAACAAAAAGAGGAAAAAAAGTATGGTTCACCAATTATCAACTAGAGAAGCAAAAAGAAGGACCATTCTGGCCTGTTATAGATATCTTTGTCCACAAAAAAGCAGACCGGAAAGATGAGGAAGATACAAGTAAAAAGAGAAATGATATATGGACTAAGAACCCAAACTCAATTCTAAAAATTGTGAGATAGTACCGCCATGAAATTTGTGACTCAGGGGACATTATTTCATGTTTGATACTACCAAGAAGAACAAGCAAGTGGCAGTAAAGAGTGAACCTGAGGATTTGTTTCTATTTTATGGGATTAAGATGGTGCCAATGGAAGTTGAAAAAGAGGAAGATGTAAAAACTGCAGCTGAAAAAAAAAAACGGTCCGCTGATAAACAGATTGACTCTTAAGAAACGAACTGAGCTGGGAAAAAAAGATGTGGAGGAGGAAATCGTACGTATCATGAAGCTAAACCCAAAGTCGAAAATGGAGATTGAAAGAAATGCTGAAGACTTAGTGGTGTTGTTTAATATGTACTTGTGTATCACTGTCTTTTTTACCCAGGCAAACAGAAGTATGATTAGCAAGAACCAGTTTGCACACTATTTTGAGTCTTTGGATAGGATGAAGAGAACTTACTGGCCAGTTCATATACATGAGTATCTCATGGCGAGCATTAAGAAACATCAGGATTCACCAATTAAAGTTCATGGTTGTGTGCTTTATTTGTTGGTGAGTTTACATGTGCACACAGTTGTACACCTGACATATCCATTCACCATTTTAAATAATTATGTTCATTGTGTTTGTTCCTTTCTCTTACATTTCTAAATATTCACCTATTTGTTAATGCCGCATTGGTTTGCTGAACACAACAAAAGCATGAAGCCAAGCAATGAGGAAGGTGTGCCAAGGCTTCTTAGGTGAATCATCAGCGATGTCAGTAATACAATCGAGAAAGAACTGAATGATTGCATGAAAAATGTATCTCAAAAAAATTTCTTAGAATAGTATATGTACATTGATATACACCTTTAAGAAGGTGTACAGTATTGTACATTGTTGATAGATTTTAAGAAAGTTGTCTTGTGTTCAACAATGTACACTCTTACAAAATGTGTAAAAAATTGTACACCTGTGATGAATGTTGATATTTTGGCATGTTTTCAGATGCAACCAGGATGGGTGAAGGCTTATACTGATGAAGAGCGATTGCTTTTGGATGAGTACCGAAGGCAGAAACAAGAAAATAACATAGATGTTGTGAAGGAAAAGTTGCGCATTTTAGATACGCGAAGAAATGAGTTGCATGAGGAGCTTACTGAAGTTCTGGATAGGCAAGAAAGGATTCTTAGTTTCATTGAATAGAAAAGACTAAAAGTTAATGAAGTTGGTCTAATGAACTTGACAGAAAGACAAGTTAATGATTTCCGTAATAACACTTTGAATGAAATCTTTAAATGTGCATAGGAAATACGAATTGAAACTGAGGAGGACGAGGAGATTGAGGAGGAGGAGGAGGAGGAGGATGATGATGAGGATGAGGAGGATGAGGAGGAGGATGGGGAGGAGCACAAGGAAGATGAGGAGATTTAGGAGGAGGAGGAGGAGGATGAGGAGGATGGGTAGGGGCACAAGGAAGATGATGAGATTGATGAGGAGTAGGATGAAGATCAGGATGACAAGGTTGAGGAGGATCACAAGGAAGATAATGATGATGGTGATGACAATGACAAGGAGGAGCACAATGAAGATGGTGATGTGCATGGTCATAATTATGATGATAATAATGATGATGATGGTGATGACAATGACAAGGAGGGTAGCAAGGGTGGTGATACGCATGATCATGAAAATGACAAAGAGGGTAGCAAAGATGGTGATGGCGAGCATGGAACTGAATCTGAAAGGAATGAAGTTCCGTCTGAAACTCCTGAAAAGCAAAGGTACAACATCAGTTTTTTTAAATTTGCAAGTCATTTCTTTTTTTATGTGTGTACATAGTCGTACACCAATTTGTGAAAGCTAATACCTTTTCTCAAAACTTTATGACTTCTTCTGAATTTGTGTACATACCTGTACATTGGTGTAAAACTTTGTACACCATTGAAAATTCTCATAAAAATTTCATTTTTCAGTACTTCAATGCCAAAGACAAGTGTAATCAATGAAGATAAACAAGACCAAGTGAACCTTGATGACCAGAATGTGATGGATGGCACTCGAACAGCTGAAATTGATGAAGCTACTATAATTGCAGCTGAAGCCATATGTCAGTTGGATCCTAAAGAAGTCCTTTTACTCACACAAGGATAAGAATCACAGAATGATACTCATACATCAATTGAGGACCTTCTATATAACTTGTCTGAAACTGTGTTCGTAAGGCTTTAAAAAGGTTGTTACAGAACGTCACCATCTGAAGTGAAGGAAAAGATGGCAACCCTGATTCGCCACGATTGTCCAAGCTTTGAATTATTGAGCCAAGAAGATCCAAAAGAAGAGTCGTCGCAAAAATCATTATCCAATGAAGATGTACGAGAAAGGATCATTGAAGAAGCAATGCAGTTCATTCAACAAAATCTTAGTGAATTTTTTAGCATCCAAGAGGTAGAAGAAGAGAATACGACTCCAGTGAGGACAAGAGAAGGGAGGATGAAGGAAGCAGAAATGTTGAAGGCACAAGCCGCTGGCAAGTTGTCCAAGACACCACAAAACAGAAATGCAAAAAGAAACCTAGATCCTGATTTCACTGCCGAGGATAAAACCAAACAAGTTGTGATAAAAGCAGTTCCAAAAGGCAAGGGGATCAAAGAGGGACAATAACCAGGCTATCCTGCGCCCATAATGAGAAAGGGAGATGTATATTATCCTCACAATCCATTTCCAGCTATTCGTGTATCACCACTATACCAAGTTATGCAAGCAGGACAGGACAAAAAAAGGGTACAAAAATTCTTTGACTACGCAAGCCTGGAGTAAGTTCGCAAAACACTATGATTGAATGTTATAAAAAAATTATGTGCACAACTTTGTACACCATGTTAACATTTCCTTTATGTTTCCGCATCTCTGTAGCTTGGAAACTAACAAGCCTGGATGATCCAACAGTCAAGGAAGATATTTTGATTGTTGGAAGAGTACTTCGTGAACTGATGTTACACAAGTATCTGGACCATGAGGTACTCCAGTTCTACATCCATCGACGTAGAAGAGCACTTGTCAGAGATAGCATTCGTCCTCCATATGGCAAAAAGTACCTGAGCTGTGAAATTATGAGTCCTACTGCATGTGTAAGTTTCTCAAAACAAATAAGAAATGTCATGTATAGTTACTTTAATATGTATTGTGTACATAGTTGATTGACATGGCGTGTTCTATGTGTTTTTAGATTTCTTTAGTTGTGTACATTCATATACACCAATATGCATATATGATTGACACATGGTCTGTTAAGTGTTGATTGTTAGATTTATTTAGCTATGTACATAGATGTACACCAATATGCATCTATGATTGACACATGGTATGCTAATTCTTGATTGTTAGATTTATATAGGTGTGTACATAGGTGTACACCTGTATATATATGGATATACGGTCTGTTTTCATGCCTGCAATGTTTGATTTGTTAGTTTTCTGTAGTAGTGTACATGCTTGTTAGTTTTCTAATTAAGGTGAGACTAATTAATTTTGTTTTCTAACAAATTATTAATTGCACTACTATGTCAAGTATAATGTCACCAGCGAGGTGGAAAAGCTTGTAGTTAATTTCATACGGGACATGCCTGAGAACCTGGAAGTTCTTGTAATACCTATTAATCATTCTACAGATCAAACGAGGATGGGATTACACTGGTCACTTTTGAATTTTGATTTCGAAGCCAGTGAATGAAAATGGTATAACTCGTTACACTCAGAAAATGAGCAGTCATATCAAGACGATGCAAAGCAACTAGCAGTTGTGGTACAAGTGGAACTCAACAAGAAGAGAGAATTGAAGGGTCACCCACCTATAGAAGAGCATGAATTAAACATCACGCCATGCCCTTCACAAGGAATCAACCCGGACTGTCTAATATATACTTGTTACTTTATGAAACGAAGTATGAAGACAACAAAAGGTATGGAAAAATGTCAGCAGAGGGCCGAAGACATTTTTCAGCAAATGAGATCAAAATTGGTGGCCAAGATGTTGACAAAAGGCGGATGGTATGAAAAGGTGTGAGATATAGCAGAGGACGAGGAGCATAATCAGTGGCGCAAGACTACAGTAAAGCAACCATTTAAGAGGAAGAAGAGTTTTTAATCTTCATTCGAGATCACTTTCTGAATTTCTTCTAAACATTTTTAATCTTTAGACAAATTTTTTAAATTTCGGTGTCACTTTGTTTATGACTTATCTCTTTTCAAATTTCAGTTTTTATCAATTTGTTTGACTTATCACTACTAAAAGACCTTGAATTAATATTTTTATTAGTTTCAATATTAATGTTACAAGTTTATGACTTATCTCATTCACCAGGATTTGAAATACTAAGGTGTACTTGATTGTGCACAGTTACTGACAGAGCAGAAAATGTTTAGAAGGTGTACATAATGGTACACATGTACTGACATATTTTTATACTTGATCAAAAGTATAAAAATTGAAAACATAAAAATATATTACTAAAATTTGTATAGCATGTAGAACTGAAAAACATGAGAATTGAACATTGCAAAAGTAATTACTAATTATATACAGATCTGAAAACATATAATATTACTTAGCAAAATAGACTAGAAGCATCCATTGTACACCAAGGTGTACATAGTGGTACACCTGTAAAAAGACAGGTAAGAAAAACAGAAGTTTGCAAGAAGGTGTACATGATGGTACACATGTCCTGGCACTAATTATCCACGCCAAAAGCAAATTGAAAAGACAGAATCTTTGAACAAATGAAACATAGAAAAAATCCTCAAAGCATGGGGCAGGTAGCTCTGTTATCGTGAACAAGAGTGAAGCACTTTGTGCACATCATTTTCCTATTTTGCTTCTCATATGCATTCTTGAAGCGTTGTGTTCTTCGTCTATCCGGTGGAGGAACAGGAATAGGAACAATAACCCTATCACTAGGATCATAAGACTGCGGCTTGTCATAATTGGGGATTGGCAAGATGATCTCCTGGTATGTCATGTTGTACCATTCAGTGGTGAAGTATGGCTCAACAAATGAATAGATGTCTTCTCTAGTAGCTTGAATGGCAGCACAAGCATGCACACAAGGAAAATCATTCACTCGCTACCTGTGATATGTACAAGTTTTCTGCAATAGATCTACAGAATGAGTCCGGGGAGACCAGAATTCATACAATCTTTCCATGGACTGAACAACAATCCAAGTACGACCAATGTCGATGTTTTCCTTTAGTAAAGCCTCATATTCAGGAGTGAGCCTAGTGTTGAATGTTTCCAGACCTAGTATCCTTCTCTCAGACATTTTCTCCATAACCTTCAAACTAACATAATAAAAACACAAAACATAAAATCAAAAACATGATCCAGAAGGAATACGAATAAAACATGAACATTGTTGTACACATTAAGGAAATCCATGTGTACAATAATGTACACACAGTTGCAGAATCACAGATGAACACGTGTACAAGTATCTACAGAACAAGCAAATCCATGTACGCAACAACATAGACATACTTGCATAAATAAAAAACTAAACATAAAACTCACTGTATCGCATCGAGAAGAACAAAAGCAGGCAACTTTTTGAAAGGAAGAACCCAGTTGTTAAAGGACTAGGCAAGAGTTGAAGAGTGAGCACCATATCTGCATACAGGGAAAAACCCATTTTCCCATTTCTCCTTTGAAATAGTCCTGATATAGTTAGCAACATGTCCAGATCCAATTGCATGCATTCCCCTCAAATCTTCTTCAAAGTTTACTGGTGTGTAAGAGTACGCAGCTTTGTAAACAAATCAAGAACGGGCTTCGAATTCTCATCACCTGATCCAATTGGGAGATTGCATTTGATGTGGTAAAAGCAATAGTTGTGATGTGAATTAGGAAAATATTTTGGAATGCCCTGCAGAATTCCTTCATGACGATCACTAAGGAAAACAATCGGACGACCATCGACAACATGTTGAAGATTCTCCAGAAACCAAAACCAATTATCTTTGTTTCAGAAGAAACAATAGCAAAAGCAAATGGGTAAAACTCATTGTTTCCATTGATACATGTTGCAGCCATAAGAGTACCCCGGTATCTACCAGTAAGGAAAGTAGCGTCCAAATAAATCATGGGCCTGAGATACCTATATCTATGCTTGCAATCACCGTAACAAACGAATATCCTATGAAATATACTGGTTCCATCCTCAACTTCAAACTTCAAATAGCTATGAGGATTAGTTTCTTCAATTGCTTTGACATACCAAGTAAAATCGCTATACGACTTCTCGTCATCGCCATATTGTTCTTCAAATACAGCTTCTTTCCCTCTACGGTCATGGTAATACTTAATATTGGACCCATAATTTTTCTTGAAAAGTGACATGATCTGTCTGGGTTTTAAGCTAGGATCACCCTGTAAATTGTCAACGATCAAATGCTTGACTAACTTGGTTGTCACCGCAGGACTCTTCAACCTCAAACCAACACCACAACTATAAAAAAAAAACTGGAATAAGTAATGTGCACCACAATTTACACCTAATAAGATCTCCAAACCAACACTATGAACATACACACAAACCAAGCAAGAACATGTAATTTAAGAGTACAACAAGTACAGTGCACTACAATGTACACCTAAAACAAATCTACATATATAAGATGCACAATTTACACCTAAAGATAAGTAATGTGGACTAGTATGAAAACCACTAATCTGTGAGCGTTAGAATCTTTCAGCACGAACTGAGAAGTATCACCATTCACAGGCCCAAAATGAATCCTCCAAATACAACCATCTCCTTCGCACTTTGCAGTAAAACGAGTTTTGTCATTTTTAAGAATAGCAATCTTGTGACCAGTATCCATCTTGTACTTATCGACATCAATCCTAACAGATTTAACACCACCCATGAATTCTCTACCAATCTCGTCAAATACATAATTCCATTCATCGATAATAAGAGGCTTCCCCTTGTCTGCATCATGATCTAACACCCTTACCATCTTACGACTTTCAATTTCACAAGCAGACTTAGAACAAGAACCAGAACTACTGCTGCAACCAGACTTAGAACCAGAACTTCTGTTACAACTAGACTTAGAACGAGAAGTATGATTCGGAATCATATCCACATGCGAATAGACATCTTCATTATCAATAAGAATTATGAAACTAATTAAGCTTTGCAGTTGTATATCACCTGTCACAAAAATTACTTGAACATTGTCCATATAGCTGAAACATATATTCCCAGGAGACAAAGACCTCTAGTGCTTGCATGCTAAATGCTTCAGATCTTCTACGGTTATTTTAGTATTAACACGAAAAACAGCAGAATGCTCACCATGATTCAAAACAACATTAATAAACTTGTCAGGCTTATTTGGTACCTCTACATATTACAAAAGAAATGATTATAAACATCTGAAGCTTCAATCTCATACAACCTAAAAAGTAAACGGTGTACATGAAAGTACACATTTAAAAAATGCCAAAAACATCAAGTAACAGTAAACCTAGATAAAAATACTCCATCAACTAAGCTTCAGAATCTTACTGGAACAAAAATAGAAGACTAGGATATAGTATCAGTTCGATTTCATATCATGCATCATAAAACTAAAAAAATCAACATCAAGTAACAAAAATCAAATTTATCTAGTATTAACCGTAAATCATCATCATCGCGAGAATCAGAAGCTACTATATAACAAAATATCAACTAAAGATCATACGAATTGATATCATAAACTCAAAAAAACTAAACATCAGAAACAATACCTGAAAATTAGATTGAATTACAACCAAAAGAAAACTAACCTGAGGTTGAATTCGGCTCCATTAGCAATCAAATCCAATCTAAGCTCTACAAATCTGATAAATCACCTCCGAATTCAAACCTGGAACGATCTATCTCTCAGTCTATGGTTTCTTTAAACCTGAGATTAAGAATTTTCGACTCTAGAGCTGGATCGAACGTAACCTGAGTTGAAATATAATGAAGAAACGATTAAATCCTCACTGAAACTGTAAAATCGCCTCCCAAATCATCTCAGAGCTGCATCCTATTTTGAATTCAAGTTTCAGATCCAGAAAATGCGATTTCAAAATCAAGCTTTATATACCATAAATCGTTCAAGGGTAATTATGGTATATGGGAAACGTCCAAAATCGGGACTCGTCCGTGAATTTGGACTAACTCGTCCAGGTTTGGACTAATCTATTTTGGACGGGATTTTTTTGGACTAAACTGTACTAGGCTTCTGATGGATGGACTAGAACGTCAAAAATCCAATAACTTTGGGACTAAACGTCAATTTCTACTCTACGAATTCATTGCAACAAGTTCGAGCAAGCAAAGGTAATTTAACATGTTCCTCATTAAGGACGACTTACCCATGCGGCAACAAATAAATTAAACGTAAAACATGTTGAAATAACAAATAATTTATACTTCTTTAAACGAAATCATTTTATTTTTTTTAAAAAAGAAAAAAACTCAATTCGACTTGGGGTTCGGCGTGACCCAAGTGGGCATTTGATGATTCAAGCAAAACATAGGGTGTTGTTCTTCACGTATTAGCAACGGTTTTATACTTCCATCCTCCAAGTCGAATACGCCTATATCATGAACTCTTGAGGTGCTAGGATGGACCCAAGTATCAGGAGTATCTGAAAAGTAGATGCAATTCCTTTGACACCCACCACCACGGATTAACCCTTCTTCAATAAACATACAGACTGAGCTATACGGACCCAAGAAAATTGCGTCTCCTCCTACAGAATTCACCTGGTTACACACCCACTTAACTGATCCACTTTGTTCTTCAATCTTGAAAACATCGAATGATCTTGTCACTTCATGGCCTTTTCGTAAGTAACCTATACTCCTAGTTACTACCAGTAACGAACCAGAAGTATCCTCGACCAAATACTCTTTATCTCCATGTTCTCTTGGATTAATATATGAAAGTATAATCAGCTTAGGAGGAATAAGAGAATCATTATACCGTTACTGTTAAAATCAAGAACCCCAACTCTTCCACAAGCATCTAAAGCATAAAACTGGCCCTTGTGAAATATTACATCTTGGATGTTAAACTCGTAATTGAAGTATAAACTCCATGCCTTGTCCCCTTTCTTCATCAAAGCTAATCCTCCGAAACAGAGGATTGCTACAATCATATAATCATCACCATTCTCTTCTTCTGAAGGACTAGCAGACAACACCATCTTCTCTATAAAAAATTTGTGAACATCCTTGAGACTACAGTATCGCTGTGCTGAAGCACTAACACGTACTGCAAAGACGTCTTCTTGTTCATCTTCATCAAAATACAACTCAATGTGCGGCTGAGGAAGTGTTGTAAGAGGTGGGAGTGGAATAAGGATTCTTGTCAAAGGATTAAAGAGATTGACAACCTTTGGACCCTCATTTTCCCCCATCATAAGAAGCCACCCAAGAGAAGATACGCCGCTACCACAAACACGATTTCCATTGCATTCTGCGGGAAGATTTAACTTGTTTTCGGTAACGTCGAAGAAACTTAGTTTGTGATCATCATCCTTATTTACAGAAGAAGAAGAAGAAGAAGAAGAAGAAGAAGAAGAAGAAGAAGAAGAAGAAGAAGAAGAAGAAGAAGAAGAAGAAGAAGAAGAAGAAGAAGAAGAAGAAGAAGAAGAAGAAGAAGAAGAAGAAGAAGAAGAAGAAGAAGAAGAAGAAGAAGAAGAAGAAGAAGAAGAAGAAGAAGAAGAAGAAGAAGAAGAAGAAGAAGAAGAAGAAGAAGAAGAAGAAGAAGAAGAAGAAGAAGAAGAAGAAGAAGAAGAAGAAGAAGAAGAAGAAGAAGAAGAAGAAGAAGCCATGGAAGTTGAGGTCGTAGGATATTATTATTGGGGATCCTTGGTAAAGTATATCTCCATGCAGCACAAACAGCCCTGAGCCTAATGTAATCGCCGTAGACAATTAAACGACTGGCTACGGCTTCTAACAATTCCGGCAGAAGTTCATCCCATGATCGAAACCATGATTTTCCCCTAAATTGACATTTTTTCCCAAGTGATTCCATCCCAGTTAATAACTTAGATTATACCAAAAGTAGTTGTATAAGGAACTCTATATATACCCATTCCTTTTCTAGTACAATTTCCAATCTTCCAATACAACATATATTTCCTTTTTCCACACAAAGTCTAAATGTAAGTTGGTCGCAATGTCGCATCATGTATTATGCGGATTTAAGCTTAAAGGATGTTGGCCTCTACAAATTCATTGCAACTAGTTATACGGGAGTTGCAGTAACCAAACATGGGCCTTCACCCTTCATATATTCCCACTTCCCAGCTTTGTCAAGGAACCCAATCTTCTACAGGCTAGGTCACAAATCTTAGGCCCGACCGACGATTGGGCTTTGTCGGGCCGGATTCGAGTAGAGTTTAAAACCTCATCAATGGCATGATGGCAGTTGATTTGGTTTGTGGAAGCTTATATCTTCTTTTTCTTCTCATAAGAAATAAAATTTTGTTGAATAATCAAGTTGTTACATAGGATATGTCCTTAACTAAACTCCCAGCTAAGAAATCCGGAGGATTATCAAACTCAAATTGAGTTATATTGTTTCTTGATTTTTTTTTTCAAGAGTATCTGCTGCATCGTTAACATCCCTCTTTACATAACTAGTGGACCAATTTGGAAAACTTTTAAGAATTCAAATGTATTTTTGAACAACATTAATTAGTTGTCCACTTTATGTTTCCTAAACTACCTTTGATTGTATCAATCACGTTTTTGCAATCACCTTTAATTTCCAGAAAACAATAGTGTTCTTTGTTTTGCCCACCTCATGGCTTCTAGAACAGCTACAACTTCAACATGTTTTTCATCTACTTCCTTAAAACTTCCCCCTTTAGTTGCACAGAAGCTACCTGCATCATTACGCAGAATTAGACCAAATCCTGATGGTAATATTGGTTTTATAAAACATGATGGTAATATTGGTTTTATAAAAGAAGCATCAAAATTCAGTTTGGTTGCTTGTGTTATTGGTGGTTTCGACCTAGCACTCTCACTCCCTACATGTGTACTTGTTAGATGTTATATCACGCGTGCCTTTTATAGTAGCATATGTTATATTCATAGTTATAGAGAAGTTAATTTCACTGCAGATGTCTTGGCCAAACAAGTTTGTTTATTGACCGATGATATTTTTGAATTTTATGAAGATAGACCAGCGTTCATTCTGGCTATTTGTGTATTAGCGTTTTAAATAGGCTTTACCCTTCTAGGTGGCCATTGTGGCTAGTTGGATGGGCATGGCTCAGCTTCTTGTACATTCTTTTGCTTTTTGAATGAATTTTGTTGACCGAGCGAAAAAAAAAAGTTAGACGTTATATAGCATTTTCACATCGATATACAAAGTCCTTGACTGTAGTAATGAAACCAGTAGGGTTAAATTGCTTATTATACCTCTGCTTCCATATCCACCACGTCACACAACAAACATATTTAATTTTTACCTGCATGGTCTGATCCCAAAAATTATTAGCCAAAAACGTGTCAAATAACCAGGTATAAAGATCTACAGTTGAATTCACACCCACCAAATTATGGTCAAGAGCGAACCATATTCTTTGAGAAATAGATCAGTCAATTATGAAATGTTAACAACTCTCTCAGTAGTTTTACACAAAGGACAACTATTCATGATCCTACGAATAAAATGGAGGACCTTATGTGGCAGTTGAACCTTCCAAAGCCTTTTCCATGAAAAATTGGAGTAAGACTCATTCCGGGAACTTTGTGATTCCTGCAACAGCATATTATAAAATACCCGTTCCTGGTACCTTTCATGACCACCATTGGTATTTTAATCATGCAAATATGTTCCACAATGTCAAGAGGAAATAAAGCATTTAACATATAGATTCCTCTAGGTGACATCTTATTAGGCACCTTCTTACCAAGACTCGGAAACTAGATGTCTTTCCATATGTGGATATTATTTCCAATTGCTAATTCCCAACTGTTATGTTGTTTAACTATCTCTAAACCTTGACATAACCGCTCCAAATCCAGAAGCCATTAGTACTAAGAGAATATACGCAGGAAAGTATATGTGTTATATAATTTTGGCCCATAAAGCATCATATTCCATAAAAAGTCTCCATGCAAGTTTAGTTAAAATTTCTTTATTAAATTCGGCTAATCTTTTTAGCGTTTAGGTCTAGCTACATCACACCAAGATTTAGGATACCATTTCCCACCATTACTATTTTTATGCCAGAAAAATCTTCTCTAGATATTATCTAATTTATCAGTTATCTTCTTCGGCACGGAAACACTGCCAGTTAGTGTGTAGTTATTGGTCCTAAGATCGATTGAGTGAGAACTGTTCGATCTATCTGGTTGGTTAAAATGACTAGACTTCCACATGAACAGCCCACCATCAAACTTTTCCCTTATACTTGTGAAAGATTCACACTTATTTTGTTAAAATTTACATATATATAAGGGAAGTGTAAAAACAAGAAATGCAAGGAGTTTTTACTACTTCCAAAAGATGTCGCACTATATACATTACAGTTTATGTGGTGGCTCATAGCACACAGAGACCAATGGGTGAACCATGACTATACAAGAGGACCTCGCCACCATGGCTTTGCATATGTGAAATCTGAATGGGTTGAGCATGTGTTGACGGAGCGATGCAGAAATCGTAACTTGTCTTCAATACTTAAACAAATAAAAAAATAAAAAAATTCTAGACAAACACCAGAAAAAGAACATCATCCAACCAAAACCCTCTTCCAATCAAACACAAATTGGGTAACTGGTGTAGATGATAAAATCATCAAACCTAACAATTGCCCTGTCAACCTTCTTCCATACCATGGCAACCATACACCGAAGCTGCAACAACATAAAGCAACTTTAAGATCAGCAAAACAACTGGATCAGTGATAAGGATCAAGTGATCCACATCATCCTCGATCATTTCACTACTCAATATTCAGCACCAAGCACAACTTTGGACGAAGAACTCTTTGAAGAAATAGCTCAACGATTGACACCTTCTCAATGTGACCAGCTCTCGGCAGCCGTAACAGTAAAGGAAATCAAGCAAGAGTTGTTCTCCATCAACTCTGAAAGTGCTCCTGGTCCAGATGGATACACCAGTAAGTTTTTTAAAGTTTTCTGGGATACCACCCATATTCAATTAATTGATATGGTTCGAAGTTTTTTCGATAATTTAAACATCCACCCTCTCATGAATCATACAAACATTACACTAATTCCGGAAATTGACAACCCAACAAAACCTTCTCAATTCAGACCTATAAGCCTTTGCAATGTCAGCTACAAAATCATATCAAAAATCCTAGTCAACCATTTACGTCCTCTTCTTCCATTCTTAATAAGTCCATATCAAAGTGCCTTCGTCCCTAAGAGATCCATACATGATAACATCACAATTGCCGGTGAGCTATTTCATCACATCTAAACATCATCAACCACCAAAAACCCCAAAATAGCTCTCAAACTTGACATCCAAAAAGCCTATGATAGCCTGGATTGGGGATTCATCAAAAAAGCTTTTACAAAGTTAGGTTTTCCATCAATATTTGTGGAATATATCATGTTATGTATTAAATCGGTAACTCAGTCAATCAACATCAATGGTACACCATATGGATTCATTAATCCTACCATAGGCATTAGACAAGGTGATCCCATATCTTCCTACATATTCATTATATGTGCAGAAATTCTATCAACAAATCTTGCCAAACTGGAGGCAAGAAAAATGATTCAAGGAATCCGGATATCAAAAAAGGAACCTCCCATCCTACACCTAATGTATGCAGATGATTTTCTCATCACATACAAAGCTACCCAGGAAAGTAGCAATCACCTTCAGAGAATTCTTCAATCATACGGCTCTTCAGCTGGTGAAATTATCAACTCAACAAAATCAACCATCATTCACCACCCAAGGCTACAACAACATCACATAGATAATCTTCACCAATTCTTCGGCATGCCAACCACATCAATCCCACCTATATACTTAGGATTTCAATTCAAACACGGGAGGACCTCATGTCACATCTTCGAACCACTACTCCAGCGATTGGCTCGCAAAGCTTAAGGATGGATCACAAATGCCTTACCCCTGCTGGCAGACTAGTCCTAATAAAAACCTCTTTAACACCAACCTCAAATCACCTCATGCAAACACAGATCTTTCCAACCAATGTTCACAAACAAATTGATCGAATCACGAGGAATTTTTTCTGGGGTCACGATTCTTCGGTCAGAAAACTTCACCCGTTAGGATGGAACAAGCTAAACAAGCCAATAGCGGAGGGAGGACTGAGTATCAGGAAGAGTAGCCATCACAATAAAGCTCTTTTCATGAAAAAAATTTGGAACATTCAAGACCAACCACATTCCATTTGCTCAAGCCTATTCAAACAAAAATACCTTCACCATCAGCCTATATTGCAAGGTACAATTTCAATACCCAGTATTGCTAGCCCACAATGGAAACAAATGGCATCTCTCATTCCTACTGTAAAAAATCATATATTTCACCAAATAGGAATGGTTTAGATACCCCTATCCAAGCTAATTGGATACCTCACTTTCAAAACCTTGATCCAACCCAATGCGACCTCATTCAATATGTCGCAGAATTAATCGACCCCATCTCTCATAACTGGAATCACGATGAGCTAAACATCCTACCCAACGCTGCCACCCAACATATTCTAAATATCCACCTTCCCCTTAGCAACATCTGGGACAAAATTATTTGGCCCCACTCTAAATCCGGTAAATACAACACAACATCCTGGTACAGTTGTCTAATCCAACAAGAAAACAGCTCTCTCCCACAACCTCACCCTTCACCCCTGCCAAACACAAAATTCTTATGGACCTTACCGTGTCCTCCAAATTACAACTTTTCTTGTGGAAAGCTATAAATGAAGGTTTTCCAACCTTCGCTCTACTCCTTCACATCAATCTCTCCACTTCCAACCTCTGCCCCCGTTGTAACATTGAGCCTGAAACAACCAATCACATGCTGATTCATTGTCCAATGGCTCTATCCACTTGGACCACCTAATCTAACCGCATATCAGAAAACCAAACCCAAGGTAACCACCAACCAATTATCATAAACCACCAAACAACCATTTCTCAGTTACTGCAAACTCGAGGTAATAATTCTTATATCACATCCTGTTGTTTCCTCATGTGGTCTATATGGACAACCAGAAATGATCTTGTATTTAATCAGACACATTCCACCCATGACGACATCCTGAAAAGATCTTTCGCACAACAACATGAATTTGGATGGGCAAAATTAACCTCCCCTCCGGTTCTTCCCGGGGAGCATCCTTGTAGATTGGAAACACACACAATAAAACCTTTTACAACCATTAAAGTGGGTTGGAATTGCCCAACATCAGACTAGTTTAAAATAAATACCGATGGTGCAGCTAGAGGTAACCCGGGAATAGCGGGAGCAGGATTCATATGCAGGAACTCAAGCGCACACACAGTTTTGGCTATTTCCCAACCTCTAGGTATTACCACAGCGCTAAAGGCGGAAACATGGGCCGCAGTAATAGCGACCAGAGCAGCAAATGAAAGAAATTGGACTAAAGTCATATTCTAGACGGACTCGGAAAATCTCGTGCACTTCATTAAAACTCCAAAGGAAGCTCCATGATATATCTCTGCAATGATTGAAGAAATCATACATCGAATGCGTCAAATCCCATGTTGTGTTATTCAACATAATTATAGAGAAGGAAACCAAACAGCAGATGGACTAGCAAACTTTGCATCCGACGGCAGCCAAGCGGGAAACCTATCAACATCAATTTGGGAACAGACGAATCCGGCTTTTCTGAACCAAATTCTTTTGATTTCTGACTCTATGAGAATCACATTCCCACGTGTAATAAAAATTTAGTTGATTTTTCTAATTCATGCATGCTTCAAAAAAAAACAATAACCAATGGAACATGCCTGTTTTAGAGAACAGGGGCGGAGCCAGAAACTATGAGATGGGGTGCAAAATTAGCTATGGGGTGCAACAAAAAATTTTAGGGGGTGCAAAAGAAAAAAAATAGGCTTACGGATTTAAAAAAAAATCTTATTGGGCCTATATTAGGCTTTGGAGCCAGCTGGGCAGGAGGTGCAACTGCCCACCCTTGCAATGGGCTGGCTCCGCCCCTGATATAGAATCTATCCAACAATAACGTATTCAACCACATAACAACTGCCAAAATTCACACTAGTCATGAGATATAGTAAGTTGGCCTCTGACAAAAGATGGTAAGTTTATTGTGAAGTCTCTTTACAATAAACTGAGCCATAAAGGTCAATCAAGAAAAAATGAAAAAAACTGGTTAGCCATCTGGAATCTGGAAGTCTCACTTTTTATCAAAGTTTTCTTATGGAAGGTTGCTCACTCCATCCTCCCGACTGGTCGAAAGAGTGGGAAAGCACCTGACATATATAGATATTATGTGCAAAATTTGTAATAGCCAAAGGAAATCCATATCACATTTGTTCATCCACTGTCCTCTGGTTCAACAAGTGTGGAAGGAACTCCTTTTTGATCCATATGAAGTAATACAACAAAAATGGGATTTCCATCACGGGCTCACCTCTATCCTCCTTGTTAGGAAAAATGAGGAAAATCCTATTGGTTGGGTTGAACTATGTGTAATAGTTATATGGCATATACGGAAGGCTAGGTACAAACTTACATTTAATAAACAGACCGCAAAGGCTAGATTCATAGCAAAGAATATCATAGAGTACATAAATACCAATAAGGAAGCTTGAGACAAACAGAAAGACAACCGGATGCATGCGGAATACACAAAGGAAGGAGTTGACTCTTAATTTATTGAATTCAAAATAACCTGGAAGACACCAATATTGTCATTCACTCTGTAAATAAATACTACCTCCGTTTCTACAAAAGACATACTTTCACTTTTTCAAATAGGCCTATTTTTAGGCTAAAATGAAAAAGTGTAAATATCTCTTTTTTAGAAACGGGTGAGTATAGCTTATAGCCTCCACAATGCAACTATCTCCTATGGAATGGGATTGTTACTTTTTGATCATACAGGAAAAAGCATAGGATCTAGAGGGGCAAATCTTATGCATACAACTGGACAGTGGAACTAAGAAGCAAATTGGATTTTGAATCAAGTTTTGGCTAACTAATAAAGTTGATCAGAAGTCTACATGTAGAGAAGATTGGAAACAGACTCACTCTAAATCACCCTGGGAAGAAAGTTTTTGAGATTGGCACATGCAGCACAATAAATGATAGGAATAATCATCTAGCAGTTTGGCCACGTTAAGCACTGCAATTTTGATAGACTATGGGACCATACTACTGTTGACGGTCCAATTACGATTATCTCCGACAATTTAGTTTCAAGTCATGTAGGTTTCCAAAACAATGTTCATATAACTATGCCTCATCTTAATGGCATAAATGTTTTGAGTTTGGAGAGAGCCGGAAGTCTGCTCAGCAGCACCAGTTCTCAACTCATGTAAGCAGTTTAAGGGCTTTTGCTTCCTCATTTCTTATTAAAAAAAAAATCAACCACAAATTGCACAAATGTTATTGGCCACGTAGCTACTAATAGGAGATATCAGTTTACCGAAGATGATACCAAATTTTCATTTTAACAAAGTTGCATTGGCCACACGAAAATGATTCAATTAAAAAGAATTCGAAACTGGGATAAAAAAAAACAATTGGGGGATATAAGAAAATGACAAAAACTGGATCAATATATCAATTCGGGGTCACCCCTTATCTAAGTATTTTACGTATTACCTAATCTACCCCTCACTAATCAGGATTAGTTATTAGTAATAATTAGTAAAACATAAGATTTTTGATAAATGATTAGTGTCTGTTTTATTTGAATTTGGGTGAGTGAGGTGAGAGTAGAAGGAGGGGAAAATATTTTTGAGTGGAAATTTTTTTGTGAAAATGGAAGATGATTGTGAGGAGAGAATTGCAGCTGCTGAATCTTTAGCTCAACTACAACAAGGAGCATATCTTGAATCTTCAACTAACGAAAACAACTCTCAATTGCAACTCTTTGTTGAGCCAACAACCTTGAATGATGATTTTGACGAGTATGGAGAGTTTTTCGAAGAAGCTACACAAGAAAGTAAACTTTCACAACATGCAAGCATCCTCAATACACAGGTAAAGCCGCTAGGAGGTTGAAAAATCGATTTTTTCTTTAAGCCCGCCATTTTTTCAACTGTAAAACCTCGGTGCCGGCATAAAAATGGTATGAATACCATGCCGGCAGATTCATTACCGGCATAGTATTCATGCTACGACCATGCCGGTAGAGCGATATCCCCCTTTTTGAATATTGATCCGGCATAGTATTCTACCAAAAAACTATGCCGGTACGCAGTTAACTTTTTTACCTACCAAGGAATATACTACGGAATAATAAACCGGCATGGTTTCATTGATAGGTTACCATGCCGGAACTGCATGAAAAACATACAGGAAACATTTCCATCTAAAACCAAATACCGGCATGGGAAATTAATAAACATCAACTTCGGAACTCCGTACCGGCGTGGTACCATCAACACCGAGAATGCCGGCAGCGCAACCGGCGTTGTTAAGTTTCAAATTTACAATGCCGGTACTTACCAAAAACATACAGGAATAAATGTTTTCCAAAGCTAAATACCGGCATTACATATGAATTTTTTTTAATGCCGGAAGCGTGTACCAGCTTGGGACAATAAATTACGAGAATGCCGGCACCTTTGCTTCCGGCGTTGTTGTCTAATGAATCTTTTATGCCGGAATATGTTTCAAATTTGGTCTTCAGTTTTGGTTAAGTTCGACTACGCCGGAACATTGGTCGAGCATGCCGGTACGGGTTTCCGGCATAGTGTTGTAATTTCGTTTAGAACTCATTTTCATTCGATCTTTAGGTGGTGACATATATTGATCCAAAAAATGCAAAGCCGCTTCATCGGGATATGTCGGAATACTATAAAAGACCTCCGGTATGTGACCAAAGAATACTTTTCACCTAGTATCTTGAACTTTACTAATGGATTGATAGTAATGAACGTGAAATTGATCTTATGTAGGGAATAATAGATTGAAATGAAGCAATCACTTGGGCTAAAGAGACGGCTTTTAAGAACATGTGTGTGTTGGTGAGGAATACCGAACGTTCAAAGAAGCGTTTTGAGATGGCTTGCGAGAGAAGTGGGAAATACAAGGAGAAGAATAGCCACAAGAGAAAGGATTATGTATATCCAAAGAAGACTAATAGGGTATACAAGACTCGTACGAGGAAGAATAATTTCCCGTTTAAGCTTGTATTCCGTTTAAATGACATGAACAATTGGGATTGTGAGGTTTTGTGTGGCTGTCATAACCACCCGGATCCGAAAGATTTTGTTGGTCACTCCCTAGTTGCGAAGCTAAAACCTCATGAGTTTGAGGATGTAAAGAGATTGACCAAAGCACTTATCAAACCGAGACAAATTCTCAGAGGCTTCAAGGAAAAGGATGAGTCTAATGTGTCTTCTCTACGTACAATTTATAGCGCACAAGCAACTATTATAAGGGTGGAATGAGAAGGGAGGTCTGTTATGCAAGAATTTGAGAAGATAGCTTTGGATTACAACTACACGTGTATCATTAAAAGAGGTCCGGAAGAGAAGCCCCTTCAAATATTCATTTCGCATCCTTTGCTTTCACAATTGGCAAATACATGTTGTGGTGTTCTTTTGATGGATTGTACCTACAAGACAAACAAATACAATATGCCGTTATTCAACATCGTGGGGAAAACCTCGGACAAGGTAACACTCACATTGGCTTGGTGTTTAATGGAAAACGAGAGGGACTATAATTTTCATTGGGCATAACGACAATTGAAATTATTCTTCCGGGAAAATCAGCTTCTGAGGGTCATCGTAACCGATCAAGATGACGCATTAATGAAAGCAATATCCAGCGTCTTCCCGGACGCACAAAATTTCCTATGTATGTATCATATACGTGAAAATGTTAAAAAAAAACTTGACATGCCTTGTTTGAACCCACTAAGGCGGATATTAAGAAGAGAATGATTGTTCAACTAGAGGAAGATGTTCGAAAGAACAAACTATCCCCCAAAGAAGAAGAAGATGAGAGAGGCAAGATAAAGGAGCGAGTGGACAAAGAACATGCGGAAAATCATAAAAAGTGGTTGGAATTTCTAAGAGATTGGGATAAAGTTTATTGGTCTCTTACCGAGGTTATGTACGAAAAGAGATTGGAGAAGTTTATTGCCGCTTAGAACGAAGTTTATCCGACTGCCGTCTGGTATTGTCGGACTCAATGGTTGGATAAGTTCAATGAAAAATTTGTGCGTGCATGGAAAAACCGGTATATACACTTCAAGAGTGAAGTAACTAGTGCAGCGGAGTCCGCTCATGGGAGATTTAAAGATCTCATCCAGTCCGGTCAAGGCAATGTGGTTACTCTCACCGAGGCAATGGAGAAATACTTTAAGGATGATATCAATTGGATCAAGGAGGCTTTTGAGAAAATCTCAATGGAAAGGATGACTCAATTTCTTCGTTATGGTAAGTTGCTCCAAGGAATATAATTCAACGTCTCTCATTGGGCAATAAAACATATGATGAGACAAATGGAATATGAGCAAAATTACGGAAAACCGGGTGATGTGTGTATTTGTCCCGACATGTCTTTATTGGGGCTTCCATGTCGTCATATGCTAGTGAAGTATGAAGAAGTTATACCTATTGAGGTTATTGATCCGTTTTGGAAGCAACTATCTTTCGACCCCCCCCTCGGAAGCTCCTGGACAATCACTATGGGATACAAATGAGGCCAAGGAATTCTATGAAGCTTACTCACGTGGAAACTCGGATAGCCGACAAGTATTGTTGAGCCAACTAAGGCTAATTACACTCCCATGGATAGCACAAATTAAAGAGCCAAGAAAGGGAGATCGAATAGGTAGACCACAAACTAAAACGTCAAGGAGAAAACAAAGGGTAGAATTGAAAGAAATGACTCAACGTGAAGAAGAACTCGCCGCAAGTAAGAAACGATATCTCTCCGCATGTGAGATTTCGGAACAAAGGTTTGTGGAAGCGCAGGTTCCAAACAAAAGAGGCAGGCCGAGGAAGGAACCGCTATCAAGTCAACAACAAACGAAGGATTCCGTATCCACACCAAAATCCAACTCATCGGAGGTTCCAATGAAGAGGGGCATGCCGCCAAAGGTATCAACATCAAGTTACAAAGAACAACAAGGTGAGAGTTTTGAATCCATACCCATATTCGATCTAGCGGAGGTTCCAAGGAAAAGGGGTAGGCCGCCAAAGGTATCAACATCAAGTTACAAAGAACAACAAGGTGAGCATTCTTAAGCCATACCCATAGTCGATCTAGTGGAGGTTCCAAGAAAAAAGGGTAGGCCTCCAAAGGTATCAACATCAAGTGACATAGAACAACAAGGTGAACATTTCGAAGCCATACCCATAGTCGATCTAGCGGAGGTTCCAAGAAAAAGGGGTAGGCCTCCAAAGGTATCAACATCAAGTGACATAGAACAACAAGGTGACGAGGAAAAGGTGGTTACAAACCAAAGTGATAGCAAAGTTGATGTAGTTTTAGTTCCAAGGCGAAGGGGTAGGCCAAGGAAGTACGTACTCCCATCACATATCGAAGACAGTGCAAGTGTAGAGATTGCAGAGGATGGTTTGGATATAATCAAGTTAGAAAAGGGTAATATGAAGATGTATAAGGATCCCAGAATAGGTAGGACAATTAGAAGATATCATACCAAGATACAGTCTTACATAGACCAACTTCCTGAGGTTATTCGCGAGTATATTGTATATATGGATGATGTCGATAGAGATGGAAATTGTGGCTATCATGTTGTGACAGAACAATTAGGAATCTTTGACACGGAGGTTAGTAGAGGTATGCCACCATGACGATATGCTAGAACGAGGATGGCCGAAAAACTTGTGAACAAGAGGAGCTTTTATGAGCAATTGCTTGGTGTAGGCGAGGGGTTTGATGATATGCATGCCCAAGTATTAGGGTCCGATCAAGAGATGAACTTTCTTCCTTCTCAATATTGGATGAGAATGCCGCTTTGTGGGCATCTAGTGGCGGATACATTTAGATGTGTTGTTCATTATTTTACCCCCACCGTAAAAGTAACATTTACCCCAAAGTGGAAAAAATGCGAAGGATCCCTTAAGAAGAGAATAGTTGTTTTGGCATTCGTGAACGGTAATCATTTCGTTATTCCAAAACTCAAGGACAATTGTCCATTGCCACCTGTTTGCGGGATGGTAAAAAACAAGGATCTGGATCCCAATATCTAGAAGGGATGGATGGCATTGCATGAGGAGAATCACCAATTTTGGGATGCGTTTGCCTTATCAAAGAAACCTCTTCAAGAGGAGGAGATTCAAGTTAATACATGTGGAAGCAATGATGCGTAATTTCGATATATGTGGTTCACTAATACGCAACCTTTTGTTTTTTTTTGGAAGTTTGAATTGTAAATACCGGCATAGTTGTGTTTTATAATTATGACGCCGGAACCATGGTTCCGGCGTAGATTATTGTTTTGAAATCATGCCGGAAATACAGAAAAAACATCCAGAGAAATCAGTAAATTCGCCGGCATAGAAGTTAACATCATAACAGTGCCGGCACTGTGAAAAACATATTTTCCAAGGAGATTGCAGAACACCGGCATAGTATCCAAACACATTTGAATGACGGAACTCTTTCATTTAGGAAACCGACATTGATTTTACTCTTTTCGAGCATGCCGGTACTGGAGAAAACTTAGAAATTTATGTGATCTTGCCACATTCAAACTCTATAAAAGAGGTAATTTGACACAAGTTTATCAACATAATAAATATAATAACAATACTAGATTGTATACAAGAACAAAATCCAAAGTTATGTGGTTCCAAACCGAAAACAAATCAAACATAAACCAAGTCAAGCAAAGAGTTTAGAAAAACACACAAACAAACACATTTTTTAAGACTCACAAACAAACATAAACCAACACTGGATTGTTCAAACCAAACTAATACTATAGAAGAAACACACTCACTCGGTTCTTGGCTTCTTGTGTACCCTCTTCTTCCTTTCGCCCCACAATTCTTTTGCCCCTGGATCTTCAATTTTGTCTATCTTTTGCTCGACGTTCTCCATTTATTTCTGGGTCAGCAGCTCTCCTTTCTTGTTCTTTTTCTTAAAGAACTTTGACAAATTTCCAATCCGCAGACGCTGTTAAGGAAATTTTAAACATATACTTAGTATGTACAATTGTATAAGTTCATAGATATAGATTAAAAGAATATCAATGAACAAGACGTACGTACCAACAACGTAACGAGCTGTAGAAGTGCGGGTACAGTTTACGGAGTTGTGGAGGGACGTGCTGGTGGTGGAGGAACATCTACGATATCCAGGCGTACAACATAAGGATGCGAAAACTTCCGATGGCCTCTTAGGAAGGTTGGTTCACTCTCATAACCGTTATCAGCCAATTCCCAATCATCCCTATCCAACACAAGTCCTTGTTCTTCCCTTTCACTCCAATGTGCAAGAATAGGTTTAGGGTCGTAAACTATGAGAGTATGGTTCTCATTTGATTGGCATTGAGGAAAGTCATGAGAGAATTTCTGATAAGATGTATCCGTGAGATCTTTCTGCTTGTACCCAAGTTGGCGCATTACACGGCGAGGGTTGTGCATAACAAATCCTCTTGGATGAAATAACGGTCTGTTGTAAAATAAAACATTGTCACGCATTTGCAAGTAAACTCCTCTGGCTTTCCTATATGGGTCAAACACAACATCTTGGAGAGCCACCGAGTCCAAATCCAATCTCATTGCACATAACCGTTTCTTGTTATTGGGCCTCGGGGTATTGTTGAAGAAGTATTTATGACCTAGAGGATTATTCTGTTGATATTCAGTGAAAGCACTCAATCCTTTATACCATATGAACAATTTTTGGAAGTATTCATAAGCCCACACCTATGCCAATGAAATGTGTAAGAAAATAAATAATTGGAAACTAACAAATTTAATGAAAACGATCACAAAATAAGTAGTTTAGTATACCTGAATTACAGTGAAATTACCATTAAATTGACGGGCGTTCGCCTTAGAAGCTCGACGCATTTCTGCCAAAAAATGTGCCAAGAAAGCAGTGCCCCATGAATACTCATGAACCTTTTCCAACGGATCCAAGTATTGTAGGTTTTTCATATGCACCCTGTTACCATTAGTGTCAGGGAATATATCGATTCCCAAGATGAACAACATATAAGCAGCGGCAGTTTGCTGAACTTGTTCGGGATTCAGTTCCTTGTTCTTCGTATTCCCAAACAATTCAATGAGTTTGACGAATGTGATAGTCTTTGTCTGGGAACGGTTTGTCTTGTACATATTTTCCAAAGTGGTTTCCTTGTCCCATCTAAACAACTTTTTAGTCATCTCATAGATCTTGTCCCATCCTAGGTCCTTAGACGCATCTCCTACCTTAACGACTTTCCCAAGAACCTCAAGACCTATTATCCTTTGGACATCTTCAGGTATAATGGTTATCTCGCCAAAAGAAAAATGCATGGTATCAGTTTCACCAAAAAAACTCTCCACAAAACAATTCGTCGTGACGGTATCAGTGCCCACATAATTTTTTATCGTGGGATACAACCCAGATGCTTTGACTACTGCTTTAACAGCGTCGCACTCAAGCTTCAAAGGCCATACATCCGATTGTTGATGGCGGATAACAAGGAAGGCTTTCTTGTGGTCCTATAAAAACACACCAAACTTAATTAAGTTCACTCGATCACAGATAAATAATATAATAAGAAGATGCAAACGCCTTACATAAGTTTGATAGATCCAACGAGCCCAAGAGTGTTTGTAAGCAAATAAGAGTTCCGGGTTTATCGGTTCACCCCAATATTTTCCATCATCGCGGTCTGGAATCATGTCATATTTATTAGGAAGGTGGGCTGGGGGTGCCTTTTCATTATCCTTAGGGGCTTCAACTCCGACACTAGTTTGTCCTAAGCCACCTGCTTGTGAGGATGAGCCACCTGCTCGTTCCGGTACAGGTAATTGTTCCCACTCATCATCATCATCACTTCTGGTTGAGTCGCTTATAGGTTGATCCCTGAAAACGCGGGGATCTAACAACAACACCCAATATTTCGCTTAGCAATCTGTATGGAGTAACTCTGAAATACGTTGCTAGAGAATCAACTAGACAGTCAGACTCAATCTAGATAAAAGTATCTCAAGGAGTTAATATCTCTCTCTTGATTTTATTTTTACTCAAGCTAAAAACAATAGCGAGTCTTTATCAAATACAAGGAATACTTGGACGATACCAAAGACCAATGTCCAAGGATCAATCAATATCAATCAACAACCAAAGGTTGGATTTCCAATTAATGATCACGAATGCACAACCTGTATTATTTAAATTATATAAAATATAATGCGGAAAAGAAATAACACAGACACCAGAAATTTTGTTAACGAGGAAACCGCAAAATGCAGAAAAACCCCGGGACCTAGTCCAGATTGAATACACACTGTATTAAGCCGCTACAGACACTAGCCTACTGCAAACTAACTTCAGACTGGACTATAGTTGAACCCCAATCAGTCTCCCACCGATCCAAAGTACAATTGTACTCCTACGCCTCTGATCCCAGCAGGATACTGCGCACTTGATTCCCTTAGCTGATCTCACCCACAACCAAGAGTTGCTGATAGACGCATTTATGTGTCTATTTTGTTCTCAATGTTTTGTATTGTTAGACTCGATTAAATACTTATTCTTTTATTTTATGTTTTTGTAGATGTTTTTGGAAAAATAAGCTCTTCCGGCGAAATTGGCTCGAAAAGTGGTGTTTTACACCCTAGGATAGAGTACTAAAGACACCCCAGAAATGCACCGGAGGAACCCAGAAAAATTACTAAAGGCACCCCAAGGGACATGTGTTATTCGGACTCCAGCAACGGATAAGGGGGCGACCACTAGATAAGGGGTGACCTTCTTCACAAATTCAAAAAAATATTTTGGCGGGAAAATATTTGCTCTTCACTGGAAGATTTTCTCGATTGCATTTGGACGTGATTTTGTGCGATTCAATCGCTGAAACTTTGTGGAAACATGTAATATATCATAACAGAGCTGGTATGGGTGATTTTTTCGAATGAATTTGGCTGGATAATCACGTGGAAGAAATCAGGGCAACACGGGTTTGAAAATGATATTCACGGATTTTCAGCAAGTTTGATGTGTGTTGCTCGTGTTTGGATGACACTTAGTCATTGAAGATGCGTATAGAAGCTAAATAAGGGAGTATCAGAAGTTGTTTACGTGTGGAGAATCATTTCAGGGAAGAAAATATTCGGAAAATATTTTCTTTTAACACCGAGTAATGGAGGATCATGGAGAGTTAATGAGCGTGATTTCTTGTCGATGTTGGGTATAAATAGGTTCCCTGTGTGTCCTAGAAGGGTGTCGAGAGTTTGGGGTTGAGAGGAGAGCTCAAGAAGCAGAAATCACGAGTTGCAGAAACTCGGTTCCTGCTGCTGCTGCTGAAGAACGCGAAGAACATGAAGAACGGACGTCCAAGAACCGTCGTTCTTCAACAGTGACAACGACAGGTCAACGTGGGTCATAGGTGTGGGTCTTAGAACTACAGCGACAATAGCACTTCTCTTTTATCGTTCTTTTGTGACGCTTCCTGTGGGTCGCACATTAGCTGTTTACACCATTTTCTCTTCTTCTCTTCATTGTAAACACCATTTGAGCAATAAATAAATATTTTGAGCGTGTTTTTATCATGATGAGCTAAACCCGACACTGGGACAATGGAGGAGGTTGAATTTCATACACGAGTGAATTTATTTTATTCTTTTTTATGACTTTTGCATTAATTTAAAATTGAAATATGATTTGAATTAATTGGCTGTTATTTAATTTGATGATGTATGCTTAGCTTAGGTGTTTTGATACATCATGCTTAGGTTTTACAATCGATGTTTTGAGAATCTATCTTGGCAAAATCACAGTCCATGTTAATTTTATTGAGTTTTAAATTGTCAAAGAATATATGAATGAACCTTGTGTAGTGAATTCGGCCAAATCCTTAGTCCCAGTACCTCTCGCCCATTGTTAATATTTTTGTATATATATTTTATTAAATCTAAAAATTCTATTTCCTTCACAAGTCTGAAACGAATCTATTTACCACTATCACTACTATAATTTTGAAAATTCCATCAAATTTTGGCGCCGCCGACGCATATTTGTGCTTAGGTAGAAGTTTTAGGTTTTTATTATTTTTTATTTTTCCATTTGTTCTTTTTACGTCTCTTTGGTTGTGTATTTGTATTACAGGTTTGAAGTTGGATACTAAAGACCTTGGAATCAAAGCTTAAAGCTAAAAGAGAAGGAAAAAAGACGAAGCAAATGATAAAGAAAAAAGAGAGAAAAAAAAAGATTTATTTATTATTTATTTTTTTAAGAGACTTAAAAAAAATTGTAATTATTATTATTTTTGTATTTCTTTTCATTGGACTGGACTTTGGACAATTTATTTTAATTTTAAACCCTACGGAAGAGTTATATAAAAAAAATTAAATATAAATTGTTTGCAGGGAAGGACGACGATTACAATATCGTCTCGGCCCCTCGGGTTCGCACACTGACACCGGAGTCAGTGGCCCGAGTCGACTACAGCGGTTCTTCGCCCGTCTGGTACGGGAGGTAAACTTCTAAACACCCGCGAATCTCCTGTCAGCGGATTTACTGTCTGCTTTAAGGTGATTATATGTTAAGGACTGAACCGGCTGCTTTAATTTCCTAGTAAAGGGCAAGAACTGACCATATAAGATAAGGGTTCGGATTTCATCACCGTTCCCTTCTTTCCCGCCATAGGAAACGAAACCTAACGCGAACCCAAGCTTAAAATTTGATTAGAATGAGACCGATAAGGTAACGAGCTTGGTAGGAAAATCTTTCGAAAAATATTGGTTACTCTTTTTAGCATACTTCGAAGTTCATGATGGTTTCTGTGAGTTGAATGCGTGATTGCGCCGCCTTGTGATAGCGGTGAGGCCTTGGGTATCAAAGCTCCACTGAGCTTCCCTCGCCTCAATTCAACTTACTTTGACTCGGATTGATTCCAGAGGGGTTTGCTTAAATTGTAACGAATTCTCTTTCAAAGGATTAGAAGCTGGTCTATAAACAATCTAAGTGGAGCCATCATGCTTGTTGTTTGCTAGATTTTATAAGTTTGATTTGGTCGAGTTAACCTTGTTTGTGATTGTGTAGAATTCCCTAGCAATTAAGAATGTCGAACTGGTATGATAGAAGCCAATACAATGATTATCGACATGAATTTGAATATGGACATCATCCTTTCTATGACCATGTTGGGAATAGTGGTTGGGAACGCCATCCTTTGGAAGGATATGGGTCATACCCTGGTGAGCCCAATTACTATCCACACATGCATCAGTTTTACGAGCAAGAAGATTATAGTACTAGTTCTTCGTCTCTAGAGGATACAATCAAACTATTGAAAAGTAGTCCTTTTTATGATCCCTCTGTTCCTATTCCTCCTTTAGAAGAGTCCCTCAGGGAGTTAGCTGAGTCGACGCGTAAGTTAGCTGAGATGAATAGTGTAATTATAGACGAAAGAACTACAATAATGAGTGAACTTTCTATAGAGGAATCCCTCAAGCTGATGGCTGAGACGAACGAAAGACTTGCTCGAAATAATCTTACTTTCCAATATAGTGTTTCCAATAATACCCTTAAAAATGAGGATAGTTATTTGCATAATCAAGATGACGAGGTTAGAATTGGTAACACTACTTGTTTTGATGAGGTTCGATCTTTTTCATGTTATTATGATAAGGATAGTGTTGATGAAGAATCATACTTATGTAGGAATAGTGATCAGGAAATGGTTACTCCAATTGAGCTTTACAATGATAATATTATTTCTAGTTCAAATCCAAATAATTTTAATAATTATTCACCTATTCAAAAGGAAGAGGATTTGACTAGATATACCCTCGTTTTAGACGATGTAGTATTTCCTGTTTACAAAGCCGATAATGATTTAGAGGAACGAGTTTATTCTGAGAATAATGTTTTAAAGTCTAGCGATTTAGAAGCAATAGTCTTAGACGAAGAAGATGAACTCGTAGAGATGAGTGAGAATGAACCTGACTTAGAAGAATCAATTGACCATTTCCAGGAATCTGATGACCTAGAAATTAGGGAAGTTGTGACTAGTCTTTCTAGAGACACAGGAAACTCTAAGTTTGGGGGTGATTATCATTCTTCGTGTGCTTTAACTCTTAGGAAGTTCCCTCCTGTAGGACTTGACATCTGTGCCTCAACCATCTTACAAGATTATCTTCATACACATTTTCCCGAACCTAATGATGTCCATAGAGAAGCTCAGTTGTTAGAAACCCATCCTCTGGTTGATGTGGTTAACCCAGGATATGATACCAAGATTGACTTTGTTTTCCCACCAAAAACTTTTCAACCAATTGTGGGAACATATGATTTTGAGATGTGTCGGTTATTAAGTTTTGATACTAAACCTAATTACTTTAGGATATTAGGGTCGACACATTTTCTTAAGAAAGACCACTTCTTTCATTGTGGTCAGCTGTGTGAGTCAAATCTTATTGACTTAGAGGATCCCCAGTTATTCAGTCTTTTATTATGCGCTTCTAAGTTCTTACTTGAGTACTTCCAGACTCTCCAGTCTGATCTTCAGAATGCCTTTGAGGAAATCCAATCCAGGAAAACTTCTTAGACCCTTTTATAGAGCCTGAACCTGAACCACTACTAGATGTAGTTGTCTTAAGCAAGGGTATGTTCGGTATCTTCTGGGTCTGTTGCACTTTCCTATTCTTGTGGGTAACACTTTTTGATCCAGATGCCCCACAGTTATTCCGGTTACTACTATATGATTCTACGTGGTGACTAATCCTTTCTTAGTCTGGCTGAAGACTTTAAACTTAGCACTTCTTGGGAGGTAACCCAATATTCATGCGACACGGTAATATCTTTCCTTATCTATTTTGCTTCATTGGTAACAGTTTCTCCTTTTTCATGCTTTTAATTTCATCTTTAGAACATTGAGGACAATGTTAGATTTAAGTTTGGGGGTATGGGAGAAAGTTCTTAGTTGCAATAAATAAGCCCCAGAGACTAGAAATTTATGCTTATTAAGGTTGGCACTAACTAATCTAAGTGGATGGAAGCATTTTTGTTGTAGGATTTGAGGAACCAATCTGATTAGATGGAAACATCTAAAGAGTCTATTCATAAAAGCACAGAGCTCAGGTGTTAGAAAAATAAAACATGGTAGCTTCGCCATATCCTCGTGATGGAAACATCGAAAGAATCCTGATCACTTCTTTTTGTTTTCTTTTTACCATTACTAGGGTGAAATAGAGTGACTGAGATGAAAATAAAATAAAATTGAGACCAGACCACCAGACCAACCGGAATAAATACAATAAAGTCGACCACTGGTACCCTTGTATATGCCAGCTGAGTTGACCTAAAGTTAGGATTATCGACCACTGGTTCCCTTGTATTTTCCAGTGTGTTGATATTAGTCCAGACCAGTATCTCAGTCCATTAGGATAGGTTCACCTTAGTCAACATCATCCACATTGTTCTCTACATCCATCTTCTTAATCTATCCATGTGATTGGTTGACTCCAGTTTACGATGTCCAGAAACTATCTGAGTAGAGCTCTGTCACTTTATATGAATTTTAGTATGCTTGAGTGCAAACTCGTGTACAACAATTGGAATTTCGCATCAGGGTACTTCCTCCTGTAGTCAATAAGTATGCCAACCAAGGAGATTCTTAAGTGCCTTCCAAGGTTCTGCATAGATAGCTAGGGTCTGGAGTAATGGTTTTGTGGGAACACCTCTGGTAAACCCTCCTGAGATCAACTCGGTTTTATTTATTTTTTATTAGTTTTGATCGAGGACTAGCAAATAATAAGTTTGGGGGTATTTGGTAGACGCATTTATGTGTCTATTTTGTTCTCAATGTTCTGTATTGTTAGACTTCGATTAAATACTTATTGTGTTATTTTATGTTTTTGTAGATGTTTTTGGAAAAATAAGCTCTTGCGGCGAAATTGGCTCGAAAAGTGGTGTTTTACACCCTAGGATAGAGTACTAAAGACACCCCAGAAATGCACCGGAGGAACCCAGAAAAATTACTAAAGGCACCCCAAGGGACATGTGTTATTCGGACTCCAGCAACGGATAAGGGGGCGACCACTGGATAAGGGGTGACCTTCTCAAAAAAATATTTTGGCGGGAAAATATTTTCTCTTCACTGGAAGATTTTCACGATTGCATTTGGACGTGATTTTGTGCGATTCAATCGCTGAAACTTTGTGGAAACATGTAATATATCATAACAGAGCTGGTATGGGTGATTGTTTCGACTGAATTTGGCTGGATAATCACGTGGAACAAATCAGGGCAACACGGGTTTGAAAATGATATTCACGGATTTTCAACAAGTTTGATGTGTGCTACTCGTGTTTGGATGACACTTAGTCATTGAAGATGCGTGTAGAAGCTAAATAAGGGAGTATCAGAAGCTGTTTACGCGTGGAGAATCATTTCAGGGAAGAAAATATTCGGAAAATATTTTCTTTTAACACCGAGTAATGGAGGATCATGGAGAGTTAATGAGCGTGATTTCTTTTCGTTGTTGGGTATAAATAGGTTCCCTCGGTGTCCTAAAAGGGTGTCGAGAGTTTGGGGTTGAGAGGAGAGCCCAGGAAGCAGAAATCACGAGTTGCAGAAACACGTCTCCTGCTGCTGCTGCTGAAGAACGTGAAGAACATGAAGAACGGACGTCCAGGAACCGTCGTTCTTCAACAGTGACAACGACAGGTCAACGTGGGTCATAGGTGTGGGTCTTAGAACTACATCGACAATAGCACTTCTCTTTTATCGTTCTTTTGTGACGCTTCTTGTCAGTCGCACATTAGCTGTTTACACCATTTTCTCTTCTTCTCTTCATTGTAAGCACCATTTGAGCAATAAATAAATATTTTGAGCGTGTTTTTATCATGATGAGATAAACCCAACACTGGGATGACGGAGGAGGGTGAATTTCATACACGGGTAAATTTATTTTATTATTTTTTATGACTTTTGCATTAATTTAAAATTGAAATATGATTTGAATTAATTGGTTGTTATTTAATTTGATGATGTATACTTAGCTTAGGTGTTTTGATACATCATGCTAAGGACTTACAATCGATGTTTTGAGAATCTATCTTGGCAAAATCAGAGTGCATGTTAATTTTATTGAGTTTTAAATTGTCAAAGAATATATGAAAGAACCCTGTGTAGTGAATTCGGCCAAATCCTTAGTACCAGTACCTCTCGCCCATTGTTAATATTTTTGTATATATATTTTTATTAAATCTAAAAATTCCATTTCCTTCACAAATCTGAAACGAATATTTTTACCACTATCACTACAACAATTTTGAAAATTCCATCAGTTGTTGTCACCCAAAATCACAGACTTGATAATAAACAGATCTGTCTCACACAAAAAAGTCTATCAAAGGATAAATCTGTCTCCCACAGATAAACCCTAGGTTTTGTTCCGTCTTTTGATATAAAATCAAGGTGAACAGGAACCAATTGATAATCCGGTCTTATATTCCCGAAGAACAGCCTAGGTTAATCAATCACCTCTCTACAAACCTTCCTGACTTTACAAACGGTTTGTCGAGGAATCACAAACAGTGAGACGAAGATGTTTGTGACTTCTTTATCTTGCGTATTGGAGAACTCTCACGATCTCAAGCCAATCAATCGATTGTACTCGTACGATAGAAGATGCAAGATCAGATCACACAACTACAATAAAGTAGTATCGGTCTGGCTTCACAATCCCAATGAAGTCTTTAAGTCGTTAACCTGATTTTAGAGAAGAAAATCAAAGGTTAATGGAGATCGACTCTAGAGGGCGCACTAGTAGCACACAAACGTGTGGGGATTAGTTTTGCACAATGCTAGATGTCTCCTTTATATACCCTTCAAATCAGGGTTTTACCTTAGTTACAAACCAATCCTTATTCACCGTTAGATGAAAACCTGATTTAGATTCAAGCTAATATTTCACAATCGCTAGATCGAAAACTTAGCTTGTCACACACACTTGGGTAGACGTTTTCTGGATTCGTGAAAACCATGCCCAAACATGTACGTGTATGTTGGTTCAACATAGTAACCCAAAAGATTAACCATATGAGCATCTCATATTAACCTTGTTATTCTTCACCATAACTAGTTCAAGTGACTCAAATGAACTAGTTAAAGAGTTGTTCATTTGCTATGAGATCTTATGTAACTACACAAGACACAATTGAAACAAAGATGATTCGATTCGATTGAATCGGCTCATGAACATTATAGCCACGGTTTGCATAAAGCATTCCTTAGTAATTTAATGTTTCATGTTCAGATCTCATCTTTAGATCATAACCTCTTAATTTCACAAACAAGTTCGCGGACTTAAGTTAATCGGTTGAGTTTTCCAAACTCGACAGAAATTCTCGGAAAGAGAAATTCCGCCAGTTCGCGGACTGAGTTCGCGGACTAAGCACACAAACCAGTTTCGGAAAATCCTAGCAGAAATTCTCGGTCGAGAACTTCCAAAAGTTCGCCGACTGAGTCTGCGGACTGGGTTCGCGAACTTGGCAAGCCAATTCCACAATCCTCCTGATTTCTCTTGATCAACAAAGTTCAAAAACTTCGGTTCAAGGAATACATGGTTATGTAATCTAAACTCTCATTTCAATCATTGATACATTCTCAGAGGACGCTATGTAGCCGTTATTCACAGACCGATTCACGTCAAAGCAATTCTCAAAGTGATTGAAACTTTTCATGACTTTCGTCACTAGGTGAAGATAAACTTGATCAAAGCGAAACGCTTTACCAACACACGATTTCGAGATAAAAGATAAGCAATAAATGCTCAGCTCGAAATGTCAAATGTGTATAATCTAGTCTATATAGCATACGACTTTTGTCTCATAAGAAGTAGGAGATAGAAGAGATATACTTTTGAGTAATATATAAGTTCAAGTCTCCACATACATTTTTGTTGATGAAGTTCCATGGTTCCTTGTATACATCTTCGTCGTTGTATGATGAATCTCCATGAAGTCCTTGAGCTCAACTACACTTTTATATCCTAGTCCGAGACTTAGCTATGTAGACTAGAAATCAAGACTTATAGTTTTGATCACTAACATTGACAAACATGCTTGAGATAGAAACGCATGCGAGGTTGACCGATCTATGCTCTAACAATCTCCCCCTTTGTCAATTTTAGTGACAAAACTATTAATACATATGGAATACAAAAAAGATAAACTTTAGTGGCTCCTATTCCATAGTCTAATCTTCAACGTTCCTTGAAATCTTCGTCCTTCCAAGTACTCCAATGATCCCAAAGGTTGTAAGTTTAGCACCATCGTTGTTGAAGATCCGTAGCTATAACAATAAGAGAAATCGAGATTCTCGATCATTATTATACAGTGTCATAGTATTATTATATAACATCAAAGTCTAATTGTATCACGACTTTAATAATAATACTACGGTGATATGTATCACTCCCCCTTAGTCAATACTCCATCTCGATCATGGAAACCACTCCCTCTTACACAATGATTCGAAAATCATATGTATTTGCAGTGTGAACTACAATATTTCTCCCCCCTTTTGTCAATAAAATTGGTAAAGGTACAAGAATGGGATCATAATGAAATTTCCACAAGAGACATTTCATGACCAAAAGAAAAATACATACCAACTTAATTTAGATGCAATCTAATAGCCAAAGCTAACATCATTCATCAAGGAGTTTTAAGATACAAGATAACCTCTATAAAATTCCACAGTCGCACTCCCCGCAAGATATTACTATTAAGCACAAGTTCAAAAGAACTCTCCCCCATTTGATATCATTCCCGAGAGAACAACAAGAGCGACCTTAATTTCGAAAGAAAAGAAGGATCTTTTATTGGACACCAAAAATCATAGGAATGATTTTCTCTATCCAAAGCTCAACCAAATTAACCACAAGTAAACCCATGATTAATTCAATTGGAATACGCAACTAAATCAAACCACAAAAGTGATCAATTTAATTGAAAGTGCTCAACATAAGTAAACTCACGGAGCTACGACTAAGTCAATCATGCGAAGATGACTAACTTAACCGTTCAAATACTCAACATAAGGAAAACCTTACTGAATATATGACTACATTAACCAAAGAACATGATAGTGTAGCCGTTCATATACTCAACACAAGAACTTGTGGAATATATGAAAACTCAACTAGATTAATTACAAGAGAACCTATAATTAATCTAATTGGAATACAAACAACCAAACTAATCACTGAAGTAATCAATTTAATTATTTTGGGCTCAACATAAGAGAACTTATGGAACCCCGACTAAGTTCATCATAGAATATGACAACCTTAACCGTACATGTACTCAACATAAGAAAGAAGACTTATGGAGTAGTAACTAAATAACCAAACTAGTTGATTAATTTAGTTTTTAATGCTCGACATATAGCATCTTATGGAACAACCAACAAAGCCAAGGTAAATCGACTTAGTTGTAAGGTGCTCAACATAAGACGCACAATGGAGCCTTCACGGTAAAACATAACAAAATGGATAAACGAAGATCAATATTGTGGATAACATACAATGATCTATTCTATTTTCCATCATAACGACATAATAGACTTTATCCTTGTCAAACAAAAGATTTTATCTTATTTTCTATCAACTACATGATTGCATAGGCATAAGTTTTGTATGTCAAAAGTACATTCGTCCTTTCATCAATACGAATACCGATTCATGAACGACTTTACTTTTGACTGCAATATGGGACCTTCAAGTTCACGGACGTAAACAATACATATCCCATAAAAATGTTGCAATATCACAAACCATTAAAATACTACAATAACATCATCCTCCAAATATTTTTAGAATTTAAAAAACCAATAAACCTAAAAAGTAACATAAGAAGATGAAAAACAAAAATAGCTATGTGTAATCACAATCATCGCTATTCAAAGCACTAGTTATTCTTCCAACTAATCCAAAAAGAAAACATCCTAGGCATATAAACCAAAAACAGACTCTTAGACCAAGCCCCAGACACTAAGGATCAAAAGGACTGTTCTGGAAATGCATGAGTCTTGTGATCATCGAGCTTATGAGAGACAGTAACCTCATCAACCCTTGAGGAAACATCCTTTTTGAGAGGTTTCTTTACGCGGTTCTTTATCATAGAAAGATTACAATTAAATTTTTTCAACTCAGCTCTTACAGCATCAAGACACTTAATAGTTCCAACAAGTTGATGAGAATCAATGATAACCTTAGATTGAATCTTCTCCCCAATATCTGAGTAAGAAACAGGAGATTGAGGAAAAGATCCTTCAAATTAAACAAGGGTTCCCTTCTCTTTATCAAACTCAAGGTAAATAATATTATCAACAAAGTCTTCAGGCAAGTCCCATGAAGAAGAGGCCATTGATGAGAAGCCTAGAGTGAAAGTTTTAACACAATAGGAAGGGTATATAAACGTATTTGAGGGAATTACGGTTTAACGGTAGGTATAAGAGACTAAATCCAAAACCGTATATGTACCCTTAGATAACCCAACACAAAAGAAGAATTTTTTGAGAGCCAAGATAAAACTAACAAAATCAATACAAAAAGATGATAAAATGCTCATGTAAAAGTATGTGACCGATTATCCATCTAAGAACGATAAGAAAATAGCTAGATAATCACAGTTACTTTGTACAGAGTATACCTATTCAATTCTCACACAGCTAGGATTTTTGGTGAGTGATATATCAACCTTGTGATTAATTTGCACAAGTATGAGCATCTAGATCATTAAATGACCATTGATTTTGTTTAGTCTTCCTTCTTTGACTATCCCTCAGTTTAGAAGAATACGGCATAGCTTGTTCTGCATATCCTTCTGAAGGCTTTTTCTGAGGACTAAATCTAGGATCTCTTGAAGTTGGTTAAAGTGGATCAGAATAGATGGGAATCCATTTTCTAGATTTAGATTTACCAAAAGCATAAACATGGGGAATACATTCATTAAAAACATAAGAGTTTAAATGGTTAAAACGTACCTGTGATCTGTGACGACTTCTAGAAAGAGATCCATGTTTATAAAACTTTTGGTTTTTTGTGGGTATTTGGTTCACCGCGGTAGTCGATTGACTATTTGTTCCATTGACAGTTGATAGAAGCAAATTACGGAGTTTAGAAATTTGTTTCTTTCTTTCTTTCAAAACAATGGATAGCATAGTGATTTCCTTTTCCACAGAAGGTACAGGTTCGTGGAGGTGAATAAACAACATGCACTTGTTTAAACTTCATAGCCACCGGAGAAGATTGTAAGTTATGAAAACTTTTCTTGACACAATCTTGAAAGAAACGGAGGTGAATAAACAACAGGCACTTGTTTAAAACGGAGTTTTCCTTTACCAAGAATTTGTACTGTCCATGGGCTAAGACAAGCGATGCTTCAAGTTTCTCCTTCTCAACACGAAGTCTGTCTAGATCGGATGAATGCGTCTTGATCAAACAATTTTCTCTAATTGAGCCTTCTTTAACCAGATTTTCAAGATCACCAACCTTTTCACGCTGTATATTGTTTTCTTGAAGTAGTTTCTCAATTTCCTCGGAGAATGTCCATATAATGTTAGAAAGTACTTTCTCACGATCAATAGACTTTTCAAATTCATCAATGAGCTGTACATGATCCTTGAAATTAACAAACTCTATAGAATTTTTTGAAATTCTGGTGAGCTCCATTTCAGCTTTAGCTATTATGTCCAATGTCTCATTGGAGGAAGAAAGATCAACACAAGATGACACATTCTACTTACCTCGGGATTCGGAAGAAACATCTAAGGAGTGACCCTTTGAGGTATTTCCGAGACACTTGACAAAGTTGACAGCTTTTGGAGGCATTTTGGTATGCGTATGAGATTCTGTCCACAGACTCAGATTGCCACAAACACAGACTTGTTAGGTCTTAAACGTGTTTACCTGCTCTGATACCAATTGAAAAAACGGGGTTCTAACAACACCACCCAATATTTCGCTTAGAAATATGTATGGACTAACTCCGAAATACTTTGCTAGGGAATCAACTAGACAGTCAGACTCAATCTAGATAAAAGTATCTCAAGGAGTTAATATCTCTCTATTGATTTGATTTTTACTCAAGCTAAACACAATTGCGAGTCTTTATCAAATACAAGAAATACTTAGACGGCACCAAAGACCAATGTCCAAGGATCAATCAATATCAATCAGCAACCAAAGGTTGGATTTCCAATTGATGATCACGAACGCACAACCTGTATTATTTCAATTATATAAAATATAATGCGGAAAAGAAATAACACAGACACCAGAAATTTTGTTAACGAGGAAACCGCAAATGCAGAAAAAACCCGGGACCTAGTCCAGATTGAATACACACTGTATTAAGCCGCTACAGACATTGTATTATGTGTCTTGATCCAAGGTACAGTTGTACTCTTACGCCTCTGATCACAGCCGGCATATATATTGGACATAACATCAATGCCGGGAACTGAGCCGGTATTGTAAATAATTAAAAATCCATGCCGGTTGTCTTGAATTTTAGACACAATATTAACATTTTTTGGTAACGAAAACCGGCATAGTAAGTTCACATATAGACACTGCCGGAGCAGCTGTCGGCATTGTAAGATAGCTACTGTGTATGCCGGAACTATGTAATTTTAGTACAGAGTTTTTAACAAAAGAGGCTAACGAAAACGACATAGTATTGATCAAATATACAACGCCGGAAACTACAACCCCATGGTATTCAATTAAACATTCATGCCGGAAGGCTCATGCAATAAAATAGGGATTCAAGACACATAATTTGGCATGATTTTCAAATTGAATTCTACCGCGAATCAAACATGTAACTAAACTTAAAATTTCGAATTCAAAATTTACTTCTAGTGTAGTAGAAAGACTAAACAACCCAAGTTTCACTTTGGATAAACCTAAAAATACTTCAATTCAACATATACATCACTTATCGGAGCAATTGTGTTATTCTCGCCTCACCAACAGACTCTTCGGGCTCAGGCATTTCTTGCGCTTTTGATTTCGATTTACCACCATCAGCAGATTCTTCAGGATTGGTTATGGGTTTTTCACGAGGTTTGCGACGACCCATTGTCTTTGGTATAGAAGATGAAACAAAAAGGTACAGTGAACACAAAGGGAGATTGAATAATTTCCTTTCTATAACCGTCACTTAAATAGAATGAAGGAGTTTGTAACCAACGCATAAACTGGTATTAAGGATTTTATAACCGTCAAATAAGTGGGATAAAATAGTTTGTAACCGTCAAATTAGTGGAATGAAAGAGTTTGTAACTGCCACATAACTTGTGCTTGTAACCGTCAGGATGCCGGCATGGAAAGATGGTACAATTGAATGCCGGCATTCAGACAATAAGTTTCAATTGTAACCATAAAACCGGCATAGTATGATGATCACAGTTCAACGCCGGTAGTGATTCTTGATTCATTATTAACGCATCTCCAAAAGGTTTAAGCAAGCAAACTGACCCAAATTGGGCTTCATATTGATACTAAGGAAATAAACTAAAAAACATTAAACACATAAACAACGTTACACATAAACATTAAACACATAAAATGAAAGATCTCAAGCTAATTGCAACTAACATCATTTCTTGGTACGAGATTCAACAAACAACGCAGCTTCAAAATTCCTAAAAGGCTCTTTTCTCCATTTGGTATATGCGGCCTGAGCTTGATACCTATTATCTCGGTATCTTGCGAGAAACTCGTTGTATTTGCGACACAATTTTATGAGGGAAATTGTCCGATTCGCTACAAACTCATCCCCTTAATTCATTTTGCGTTTCTTACACTTATCGTCATATAACCTCGACATATAAGGACCATCCGCAACAAGACCCCAAAAAAGGTTTGAAGGGCGGTGATCTTCCGGCAAATCCGAAACTATGAAGTAATTCTTAATCCATTCGGTTTCTTCCTCAACATCCGCTTCTATCTTCGCTTGTTTTACACGTTCGATTATCTCTTTAGATTCTTTGCGATATTTGTCTTGTATTGCTTCCTCTTCTTCTACTCTTTTCCTTCTAAGTATCTCTTCTTCCGTTGCGGCAAGTGACTTGGTGGTTTGCTCCTTCTTTTTAAGTTTTTCTAGTATCATGGGAATTGAGTTGGTGGTCGATGATGATTGATTCCCTATCGGGGTGGATTTTTTTTCATATAAAAACTCTCTGAAATCGGTAGTTCGTGATTTCTTTGCCATGAGAGAAATGTTTTGGAGCTCACCTAATTTTTTTTTTTGAGGTATCAACTGTAATAGGTGTATCCATTCCTTTAAATAGATGAGGGAACAACGGCTCTTTTCCACTTTATCATTCCGGCATTGTCAGTATCTTAGATCCCACACCGGAAATGGTCTTTACTGTCTTATGGTTCAAAAACAATAGTCGTTACGCATTGAATGCTCTATTCGGGCAGTGTACGTTAGATTTTCGACAATGCCGGAACCAACTTCCGGCACACTAATGTATATAACTAAAAATCCGGAACATTGTTTATTGCACTCAGAATTTTGACACTGAATTCCGGCATACAATAATATAGAGTATATATAAGATCTACGCTGGTACCAGATACCGGCATGGAATTATGTAAACATAGAATGTCGGAAATGTAATTTATTTCAAATATAATCCTTGTCGACGGGAAAAACGAATGCACTTAGCATGTGCATCAAGCCTTTGAACCCCTAGGCGACCCTAGTGGATGAGTTATAGTCTCGTGAGGGTTTACATAAAGATCTACCCACAAAATCTACAATAAAATTTCTAAAGCCATCAATCTTCGTCCGAGGACGATACAGCCTCCATCATCTCTGGGGCATACTCCGGGATTTTGGATTCCATGAATTGGTAGCTTGCATCGAATGCGAATGCTTCCCCCTTTTCCTCCAAGTAGCTCGCTTTGACGACTTCATGCTACAAAAACATAACACAAACTTACTTGGTTAGTGGTGTTTATTAGGAAGATAAAACAACATGGATCACGTAAAATAAACGACAACAATACTTACAAATTGTTCAATGGACAAGTTAAAGTGGGGATCGTTGAAAATTGGTTTTTGTATTTCTAAATAAGCAAGTATCGTACTTTTAATGACTTGGTGCCTATCATGAATCTGTTGAACACTTCTTCTATTCGGATTCCAAAACTCTTGCATATATTTGTTGTATACCTTACCCCAAAAGGTTACGGAATCCACCCTTACGGAGGGCTGCCTCCTAGCTCGAGTTTCCGCGTACCAAGTTTTAGTGATCGCCAAATCTTCATTTGAATCAAAGGATGTCATTGCTTTGTATGTTGAGGTATTGGGAGAGTTGGAAATATTATATAATGATATCAACTTTGGAGAGTATATGGAACCAGGTGTGTGTTGTTTTGTAGGGAGAACAAGTGTATTTATAGGATGGTGCCCAAATATTGCCGTTATTGTACTCAATCAATGAAGTTGTACTTGCAAAAATTTGAATTTTGAATTTGTCGGCATAGTAATAAGGATAAACGAACCGCCGGAAACCGGAGCCGGGATTGTGTCATCTATAACATCAATACCGGTACATGGTTTATTATACACAGAAACCATATAATTTTTGATACTATATATCGGCATGTAATAAATATATAAGATCTACGCCGGTACAAGATACCGGCATGGAATTATGTAAACATAGTATGCCGGAAATTTAATTTATTTCAAATGTAATCCTTGTCGACGGAACAACGAATGCACTTAGCACGTGCATCAAGCCTTTAAACCCCTAGGCGATCCTAGTGGACGAGTTATAGTCTCGTGAGGGTTTACATAGAGATCTACCCACAAAACCTTACGAAATACCTAACCGAATGCCCTAAAAACCTAAGAAAACACCACTAAACTATCAATCTTCTTAAGAAGAATCCGTCTCCGATTCACCCAGCTGGTGGTACTCCGTGACTTTGGTTACAATATGGTTGATGTTGGATTCAAACATGAATGCTTCTCCCCTTTCTTGTAAGTAACGTGTTTTCACGGCTTGATGCTACAAAAACAACACACAAACTTTGTTTGTTACATAAAATTTGCAAACGAGTAGATTAAGTCGAATTAATCATAAAGATACTTACGAGTTGTTGAGGGGACAATGTATTGTGGGTAGCGTGATTGATCCGGTGTTTCATTTTTAGATACTCAACCACCTCATTTAGGATGATGTCGTGTTGTTCCACGATTTGTTTGGCAGTTCTCCTTTCGGGTTACCGTAATCGTGAATAAATTTGTTAAAAATCTTAAACCACATGGAATCCCGCATGTTGTTATCTATAGTTGAAGGACGAGTTTCGGCGTACCATGCTTGGGTGATTGCTAAATCTTCCTCCGAGTCGAACGATGCCATTTGTTGTATATGGGATTAGGTACTATACTAAGCTATTTATAGATAATTATTCTAGGGTCTAGGGTTTCTAAGTTAAGAGGCTCAAGGATATATATAAGAACACACGAGTTTTGGACTTTTGGGTCCAAGTATTAGCTCACTTTATATAGAGAAAAACCTCAACGACTATTTTTTTTTTTTAAATCACCAAAACCGGCATTGAAGTAATTGTGACATAAGCTGCCGGCACCAAGTTCCGATACAGTTTTTCCATAGGCTAATCATGTCGGTACAAGGGAATTTCTTCCCAGAGATTGGGCCAAATATGCAACCATTACCGGCATGGTTTTACAACAATATTCAATGGCGTTACAGGAAACCGGCGTTGGATCTATAATAGCGATTGTGCCGGTGTTTGTGAAATTCAAAAAAAAACGGCTAGTTTTTTGAAAAATAAGACCGTTGGTGATTCATTTCCATATAATACTCCCCATTCCTTGGGAAAAATCTACACAAACCACCCACCAAATAACAAAAATCCTTCTCTCAAGAAAGCAAGCACGGTTAAAGCTTCACAAGGGATGGGAGATTCATCATTTATCTCTATTTGCAAAGTAAGTAGATTGAACATTACTAACAATATAATCTTCACTACTATGACGCATAACAAATATAATCTTCTCTTACAGAGTCTGAAAAAGCGGGGGTCTAACAACACCACCCAATATTTTGCTTAGCAATCTGTATGGACTAAATCCGAAATACTTTGCTAGAGAATCAACTAGACAGTCAGACTCAATCTAGATAAGAGTATCTCAAGGAGTTAATATCTCTCTCTTGATTTGATTTTTACTCAAGCTAAAATCAATAGCGAGTCTTTATCAAATACAAGGAATAACTTGGACGGTACCAAACACCAATATCCAAGGATCAATCAACAACCAAAGGTTGGATTTCCAGTTGATGATCACGAACGCACAAGCTGTATTATTTCAATTATATAAAATATAATGCGGAAAAGAAATAACACAGACACCAGAAGTTTTGTTAACGAGAAAACCTCAAATGCAGAAAAACCCCGGGACCTAGTCCAGATTGAATACACATTGTATTAAGCCGCTACAGACACTAGCCTACTCCAAGCTAACTTCGGACTGGACTATAGTTGAACCCCAATCAGTCTCCCACCGATCCAAGGTACATTTTTAATCCTACGTCTCTGATCCCAGCAGGATACTGTGGACTCGATTCCGTTAGCTGATCTCACCCACAACTAAGAGTTGCTGCAACCCAAAATCGCATACTTGATAATAAACAAATCTGTCTCACACAGAAAAGTCTATCAAAGGATGAATCTGTCTCCCACAGATAAACCCTAGGTTTTGTTCTGTCTTAAGATATGAAATCAAGGTGAACAGGAACCAATTGATAATCCGGTCTCATATTCCCGAAGAAAAGCCTAGATTAATCTATCACCTATTTACAATCCTTCCTGACTACACAGGCGTTTTGTCGAGGAATCACAAACAGTGAGACGAAGATGTTTGTGACTTCTTTATCTTGCCTATCGGAGAACTCTCACGATCTCAAGCCAATCAAAGATTGTACTCGTACAATAGAAGATGCAATATCAGATCACACAACTAAGATAAAAGTAGTATCGGTCTGGCTTCACAATCCCAATGAAGTATTTAGATCGTTAACCTGGTTTTAGAGAAGAAAACCAAAGGTTAAAGGTGAATCGACTCTAGCGAGCGCACTAGTATCACACAGACGTGTGGGGATTAGTTTTGCACAATGCTAGATGTCTCCTTTATATAGTCTTCAAATCAGGGATTTTCCTTAGTTACAAAGAAATTCATATTCACCGTTAGATGAAAACCTGATTTAGATTCAAACTAATATATCTCAACCGTTAGATCGAAAACTTAGCTTGTCACACAGACTTGGGTAGAAGTTTACTGGGTTTGTGAAAACCATGCCCAAACGTGTACGTGTATGTTGGTTCAACATAGTAACCCAAAAGGTTAACCATATGAGCATTTCATATTAACCTTGTTCTTCTTCACCATAACTAGTTCAATTGAATCAAATGAACTAGTTAAAGAGTTGTTCAATTGCTATGAGATCTTATGTAACTACACAAGACACAATTGAAACAAAGATGATTTGATTCAATTGAATCGGTTCATGAACTTTATAGCCACGGTTTGCATAAAGCATTTCTTAGTAATTTAAGTTTCATGTTCAGATCACATCTTTAGATCATAACCTCTTAAGCTCACAAACAAGTTCGCGGACTTAAGACAACCGGTGGAGTTTTCCAAACTCAGCAGAAAATCTCGGCAAAGAGACTTTCGCCATCTCGCGGACTAGGTTCGCGAACTGAGTTCGCAGACTTACACACAAACGAGTTTTTGGAAAACCCCAGCAGAAATTCTCAGTACAAGAACTTCCGTCAGTTCCCGGACTTGGCAAAGCCAATTCCTCCGGTTCTCTCAATCAACAAAGTTCGAAAACTTCGGATTAAGGAATACATGGTTATGTAATATAAACTCTCATTCCAATCATTGAGACATTCTCAGAGGACGTTATATAGCCGTTATTCACAAAATGTTTCGCGTCAGAGCAATTCTCAAAGTAATTGAAACTTTTCATGACTTTCGTCACTAAGTGAAGATAAACTTGATCAAAGTGAAACGTTTTACCAACACATGATTTCGAGATATAGATAGGCGAGATATACTCAACTCGAAATATCAAATTTGTATGATCCAGTCTATATAGCATACAACTTTTTTCTCATAAGAAGTAGGAGATTGAAGAGATAGACTTTTGAGTGATAGATATGTTCAAGTCTCCACATACCTTTTTGTTGATGAAGTTCCACGGATCCTTGAGTAGATCTTCGTCGTTGTATGATGAATCGCCATGAATTCCTTGAGCTCAACTACACTTTTCTATCCTAGTCCGAGACTTAGCTATGTAGGCTAGAAATCAAGACTCATAGTTTTGATCACTAACATTGACAAACATGCTTGAGATATCAACGCATGCGAGGTCGACTGAGCTATGCTCTAACAGAGTCATCATTGCAAGTGTCAAATTTTCAAGTCACCTTCTCATCTAGCCATGGACAGTCCTTTTATTTATTCAAAGTCTAGAAGCTGCGATGGGACACTCCGGTTTTGGATTGCAAAAATTGATGATGCTGAAATGGAAGAATGTTTCTAAGGTGTTTGAATCACCTAAAGTGCGATGAGTTTCAATGGTTTGACAAAGATGTTGAACTAGCATAGTCAAGAGAAAACCACAAGGGCCAATGCAAGCCTATCGATGGGTATGATGGGTGTTATATGAAGGGAAAGGAATATGTTAAAAGAGAAGAAGAACCAATGAAGATGATCGTTGACACCCCCATCCCGGACGATGTCTTCGAAAAGATTCGGGAAACGCTCAAAGGTTCCGCAATTGTTGAAAATGGATGGAAATAGATAATTTTTAACCAAATATAATCCATTTTATGTTTTTTAGCATGTTTTAATTTAAATTTTCAAATCCAATGTAATAGACTATTTAGGAATGAAATAAAAGAGCATTCGAAATGGATTTATACTCAAAACCAGCAGAGTGCCGGCATAGAAGCAACTAAGCTTACAGTGCCGGTTTTCTGTCGACTATGAAAATTTGAAAATAATCATACAACCGGCATAGATTTTAGAAAAAATGACTATGCCGGTACCTTCCAATTTCTATATAGGAACATGAAATTTTTAATCTTCTAGTTCTGGTATGGATTTATAAAACATTTCATTGCCGGTACCAGGAACCGGCAATGAACTGTAATTTTCGTGCATGCCGGAACCAGTACCGGCGTTGTTGAACCTAAGCTTTTCCATGCCGGCAGCAGTCGTAAATAAATCTTGCAAAAATAATATTTCACTAGAAATCTAAACATGTTCAACATAAAGCAATCACTAGAAATCTAAACATGTTCAACATAAACCAAACAACTGGATTCTGCTTAAATGTTCTTAATCCAGGTATCATAAACTAAAAGCAAACCAAACAACTAAAGAGTTAACCATGAGGTACAAACGAAAACAAGTTCGGAATTGTTAAAGACGTAACAACCACCATCCAGAAAAAGAAACACAACTAAATAGTTAATCACTTGGTCTTTTGCTTCTTTTGTGCCGGTTTCTTCTTAATTTCCCCGAACAAATCTCTTGCACTAGGGTCGGTTTCTTCAATTTTATCAAGCTTTTCCACGACTTCCTTCATTTTTTCAAGGGATAGCACCTCTCCTTCCTCGTACTTGCAACCTAACATCTTCTTCAACTTGCCAAGCCGACGCCGCTAGTTTCATACATACAACACATAATTAGTATATATATGCTAATATAAGATTATGTGTACATTAAACAACTAAGTAATAAACAATACTTACTAGAAATCCAACGGTCTTATTAAGTTGGGCGATCGTAGGTGGTGCTTGTGCGGGAGTTGGAACGGGAGGGTGTTTCTGAGGTGGAACTTGGACGTCATCCGGGCGGACGACAAAAGGATGTGACCATTGCAGGTAATCTTCCATTTAGTCGGTATCAACCTCATCACCGTTTTCCGCAAGCTCCCACTTATCCCACTGACTAATATCTACCAAACGACGTGGTTCCCTATCCCTCCAATATGTTGGATCCGGTTTTGGATCATACTCTACATGCAACCGATTAGGAGTTGAAAAGCACCGAGAAAGTTCAAGAACAAAACATTGAAAAGAGTCTGTCTCGAAATGTGATAATTGCTTATATCCAAGTTAGTGCATCACATGTGTAGGATTGGCCATAACATATCCTTTTGGGTGGAACAACGGCCCATGGTAGAATGCAACGTTACCAAACCTAAAAACTTGGTGGTTTCCTCTAACCTCCTTATAAGGGTCGAACACAACATCTTTGGTACTCATCGCGTTCAAATCCAATCTCATATCGATCAGTCGACCTATGTTACCGGGCTTCGGAGTATTGTTGAACTCGTATCTCTTAGCTATAGGCGTATCGGGTTCGGGAAGGTCTTTGATATTCAAGGAGGTCCAGTCCTTGAACAAGGTTGGGAAGTGCCCACACCTATTCCAATATGAAGCAATAAGTTTTGTTTCTAAGTTCATGATAAGGGTACATGTGAACAACATACATAATAACATAAGTTTAGAAACAAAATTACCTGTAGTAGAGTGAAATTCCCGACAAATTGGTTGGTTTTAGCCTTAGAGGCCCTTCTCATCTCCGTCATCAAATATTCCATTACCGCGGTGCCCCAAGAATACCCATAGACATCTTCCAATGGATCCAACTACTGAAGGTAGTTCGCACTAACCCTGTTGCCATTAGTGTCAAGGAATACCCTAGTGCCCAAGATGTATAACAGGTATGCAGCGGCAGTATAACGAAGTTGTTTAGGGTCCCATCCATCCTCCAAACTTATTTACTTTGTGTTTTCAAACTTCTTCTTAAGCAGCGTCAACTTGATTGTCTTTGTCTTACCAGACATGGATTCATAAAAGCTCTCCACAGAAGTTTTGTAGTCCCAATCAAACAGCTTGTTAGTCAGAGCGTGCAACTTCGACCATTCTAGGTCCAGAGACTCAACTCCTTCTGCAATTTATTTTCCGATAACACTCAATCCTAGAATGTTCTGAGCATCTTCAGGGATGAAGGTCATCTCCCCAAAAGGGAAGTGCATGGTATCGGTTTCATTATGATACCTTTCGATGAAGCAATTGACAGTCACGGAATCAGGCTTCACATAATTTTCAACCAAAGCATACAGACCAGAATCCATTACTATTTGTTGGACCTCTTCACATTTCTCGGACAATTTCCAACAATCCGCGGCTTGGTTTCGGCAAACACGCACAACCTTCTTATGATCCTACAATTAGGAGAGAATACAATTAAGATATTTTACATAAATACACAACAATACATATGCACAAGATGAAAAATGCTTACATAGGTTTGATAGATAGTACGAGCCCATGAGTGCTTGTATCCAAATAGTGTTTTCGGTTCCGGAGCTTCACCCCAAATTCTACCACGTTCAAGGTCAGGTATCATGTTATTAATGTGAGGAAGTTGGGAACCTTTAACTTTCGCTTTGCCTTTTCCCTTCTTGCCATTGCCTTGTGTTGGTTGTTGACTTGGCCCACCAACTTCGCTTTGGCTTGCTAATTGACTTGGAGGAACCACATTATCTTCATCCTCACTTTCCTCTTCATCTTGCTCATCTTGATCATTGTGCTCACAGATTACAACTAGACTACGGTCTCCACCACTCTCCCAAATTATCCCTCTTGTCTCAGCCCCCAAACGCTTTTTGCGACCTTCATCTTTCCCTCGAGGAGGGAGAGATTGAGGAGTATCAAGACCGTCCTTCCTTCTTCTTTTAGTGACCACATCTGTAATTTTTCTTTTATTAGCTTCCTTGGCTTTTGACCTATATCATAAGCACAAGAAATGAATGTGAGACGACTCACTTTCAGTTTTTGTACCGGCATTGACTTACTTAAACTAACCACGCCGGTTAAATGTTCCGGCAGTGAACATTCACTGTCGAGAATGCCGGTAGTCATATGTAATTCTCCTAGATATCAAAAGACTACTACTTGCACTCTCGAAATAAATCAATTCCATGCCTTAACTTCGTACCGGCAAACAAATCAACCTAAAGGCTATGCCGGTATAGGTGACAAATTCTTAAGTTTTCCTGTATGTTTTAAGTCCACTACCGGCATGCTCGAATTATAACAAAAGTATGCCGGTACCCAAAACCGGCATACAACGCAATCCAAAATCTATGCCGGTACTGGTGACAAATTCATAAACTCTCCTGTATGTTTTAAGTCTACTACCGGCATACACGAATTATTATTAAAGACTGTCGGTACTAAAAACCGGGATAGACTTCGACCCAAATTCTATGTCGGTAGGGAAAATTCAGTTTCAGGTGAATCTGGGGTTGGAAACGGCATTGCATCATCCAATATTGAATGTCGTAACACAAAATCGGCATTGTATTCATACATATTTCAGTGCCGGTACTCACTGAAACTCAACTGTTTCAGTTAGGGTTCGCGATTCTAACCTAAACCCATTGCTATAAATCGATTTAAACACTCATAAAGTAGTTTAAAATCACTTACCTTCTCATAGAAGCCATGGTTGCGAGAAGTTGATTGTCCGAATATGCTGCTTCTTCTTCTTTTAGCTCTTGAGCAATCTTAACAATTCTTTGTTCGTGTTTTTGTTGACCTATCGATTTTGACGATTGGGCATTTGTTTTCTTTCGTGGAGGCATTGTTTATGATTTGGGTAGGTTAATCGACGAAGAAATTTTTGAATCGACGAAGAACGGATGAAGAACGATGAAGAAATTTTTTTTCAAAACCTAACTCTAACAGTGCCGATAATGTTTTTAGAGAATGGGGATATATGAATTTGGTTTTTGATTTTAAGTTTTAGTAGAAAGGATATAATGACCTTTTCATAATGTTTTTTAATTAATCAAAGTGTATTTTAATATTTTTATATCCAAAAGTCACCCCTTAACACACACCATGAATTGGGAGAAGTAATCAATATCTCCCAATTTATTTTTTTTATCCCCAATTGCGCATTCATTAAAAACCCCAAAATGATAAAACCGTTGTGCTGGTGTTCATTTCAAAAAAGTACAAAGATGAAAGATCTCCCAACCCTATGAAAGACCTCTATTTACTAGTAAATAGCCCTAAAGCCTATGTCACTACCGGTACTAATCAACAAGAAAGGTAGTGTCAATTCAATATCCATCAATAACAATACTACTATACTAGGCCAGCAATAATTTATTACTCACCACTGCTGGTCAAAATCAACTCTGCAAAACCCAAATTCAGGTACTAAAAAAAGTTAATACGGCCAGGCCATTAATCTCTCTTTATCCCCCCAAAAAGAGAGAACAAAGTAACAAAGGAATCATGATTTCCTTTCTTGTTGCAGTTGCATGTCCTATTGCGTGTATTTTCTACTACTTTTTGTCTGCCTATTTGAAAGAAAAGAAAGATTCAATTCCTAGCACGCCGATCCGTATCTTTTAACCCCCACAGAAAAGGGTCGGACATAAATACATCCAGCTAATTTCAGCCCAAAAAGAAAAAATTAACAAAAAAAAAGAAGAATTAATAATAAAAAAAATAACCTGGCTTGATTGGGCGATATTGGGTATACCTAGTGAGACAAAACCTGGGTCATTTTGAAGTAAAATAGGATACCCCTGAACCATATATTTTCAAAATGCCTAATCTACCCTTGCTTAATTAACACTAATAATTTGTTTAGGTTAATTAATTTAGTTTTAGTTAATTAGTTTAATTAAAATTCTCAAATTAAGTATTATTTGGATTGAACTCATAGATTATGTGTGATGATTTTTGAGGGTTTTTTTTTGAGATATTTTTTGTAACGAAAATGAAACCATACTAGCCAAACACTTCTACACAGGGGATTGCAAAGCTGTTAAGTGATTTCATACTCAAAATTACAGAAGGAATCAACATTTTCAATTCTGTAAGTATGAAAAGTCGACAAGGTCGACAAAAGAATACCCTACCGACTGTGAAAAGTCAGCAAGGTCGACTAAACAGTACCATGCCGACTATAGGATTTTACATACAAAGAAGGTGTTACAAATGCATGATTAGTCGGCAAGGTATTAATTTCATAACCTGCCAACTAAACTATAGTCGGCAAGGTATAAGGATGAATATCGTGCCGACCCTGTAAATGTTAATTTCAGAGATGAAAAGTCGGCAAGGTCGACAAAAAATTACCCTGACGACTAGTATTTAGTCGGCAAGTTCGACAAAAAATACCCTTCCGAAGTTTGGTAAAAATGTTGAGTCATAAAGGATTTGAGATTGGGTACACAATCATACCCAATCTCAGAACCCGTATGATACACATCTTCAGTTTCTTCACGATTTTTTTTTTTGATTTCATAATTTGAGTTTCGGAAAAAGATTTTGAAAATATTTTGGTTGGATTTTAGTCGGCGTGGGTTTTTCTTGGACAATTTGGTCTTTTCACACCTTTTAGACACCGCTTGGCACACTAGGTTGGATTGGTTCAAATTTGGTATTTACCCCAATTTGGCCAGGAAAAAAAATTCTAACCCCAAATTTTGAAAAACAATAGGGAGTACAATCCAAGTACAGCTGGCTCCAAACAAGGCTTGAAGGAGAACACAACTCAGTTCTTGCAGGAAGCAAGGCTTGCATGTTGAAGGCAATATAATCCATACCACTGATGCCGAATCACGCAAGATTTGCAAGATTATAGCAATACCTGTAGTAGCCATGCACTTTTAAATTGGCCATTTGTGATGATGAGTAAATATCTTGCCAATCCCATTGCTTCTTTTTGTCTTCTTTTACCAGAAATCTTTATGGCTTTTCAAAAATGCAAAACCGAAGGCAACAAGCCAACAATCAACTATACACCTAGCCAACTAACATTCCTTAGGGTTTTTTTTTTTTTTTTTTTTTGACCAAATGGAATTCTCCGAATGTCTAAGGCAAAGATATAAATAAAGTTATAAATCCACAGAACTGCTTTATAAAAGAGTGATGAACATAGTACTAACTTCAAAGATCCAAATATTCTAAACATAACAGTAGTGATACGTCTATGGAAGCTTAGAAGCAAAGTAGAACACAACAGAAAGAAGTATTATTAGAAGTTTTACTCCGGTCTTCATTTTTCTTTCTTTTTGAACTTTGGTACCCATTGAAAGCGACGAAGTGACACCCCTTCAGACAAAAGACCAGTTCATGAACATAAAAGCCAAGCAGTGATTTGTGCCGTCATCGTCCAACACCTTCCAAGCGATAGCCTGATCATAAGAAACTGGTCTTCCCATGCTCGACACACAGATTCCGGCTGGCAGTTGTGAGTAACCCTGCGATGTGCACGTAGTAAAATTAAAACAAGTACTGAAATATCAAGGATGAACAAAATCAGACTGCTCAGATCAGAGGTCTGACCACCCAACTATTATAAAGTGATGAAATCTTAGCGGCATAAAAATCACATCAAAATTCTATTAAGAGCACAATGTCTAGAGAACCATTACTGTATAGAATACCTGATGCATGATCTTGGAGAATTCAGAGCACAATGTCTTACGACCAGTTTCATCAAGAACTTTGTCAAGCATTATATCTTGAAGGGCGACAAGAGTAGTCTCTAGCAAGTCAAGTCCTGCCTGATTAGCAAAAGTGAAAACTGGGGAAGCCTGCACAAACAATGCAAGTAAAGCATCAGCATCACTTGACTTGAATCTACCAACTTCGCAATTTACAACAAAATTAAAGAAAATGGCATATCATACATTTGATTTCATGGAACAGCACATAATCGCATCACTGTGGTGCCATAGTGACTTTAACAGGGAGTCCCCACTAGCTTGGGGGTCACTTAAAAGGAGCTCCATTCCAGTGTGGAACCTGGAAATAATGAGACAAATTATACAAATATACATCATCAAGCAGAAGAAAAACAAACATGCATTGAATAGTCGGGCAAATAATCCTAATTAACCGAAAGCGTTACACATAGCTAAACGGTGCAAAAGAAATTTACCAAAATAAATTGAACATCTGAATCACATATATGGCAGCCACATATGTATAAAAATTAATGAATAAAATCCTCAAGTATACCTGTAGCTGCGCGAAATCCATCTAGCAAGGGTAACAGCCTCCGGAGACCCAGCTAACGTTTTCGGACCTAGAGTGGAGTTTAAACGTGATGGAGAAATAGCCATCGCAACCCTCTGTACAGATCCAACAATGCTGCGTACATACTGCCGAGCCATTGCTATAACATCGTCTCGAGAATGGTTCTCGTATGTAAATTGGAATGCGATAGTTAGCACAGACTTCAGTTCATTATTGTCATCAGAAGATGGACGTGATCCACCTGCTCCAGCCTCCAATGTGGATGCCAAATCAAGAGTTCGGGAGGCTGTACGGCTATCCTGAAACATCAAACAGACATCTGTAAGCATTAAAGATAAACTAGAAAAGAAAACGAGTAAGAATAAATTTGGAGATGAGCCAACCGTTTTAGGTTCCAAAGGTATAACACGGAAACCAGATGGAAGCAACGGAGCATCATCAGGAAAGGATTCATCGATAGGTGCAAATACAAGCTGAGCACAGGAGCCAGCTGCGTTCTCATCAACTCCGCTACAAAGCTGAATTATCAAAGAGAAATGAAGTAAGAATATAAGATAGAAAATAAGATTGCATGTGTGATACATGCTGTATTAAATTAAATCTGTTATTATTGTCCACAAAGTCAAAAATGCTTCAGAAATGGATATATCACCTGTAATAAATACATATCCCGTGATAAAACTCCATCTTGGGAGAACCCACGGCTTTCAAGACGAACCACTTCCAAGGCCTACATTAGGAGTTCAAGAAAAATCACTAATACATTCCAAATCTTGGTATTTTTAATACAGTGCAAACCAAGAGAATCGGTGTTATTTATCCACGTGTAATATGTTCATATATCCAGTTTACATGCAGTATATATCTCCCTAAAAACAATTATTACACTGAAACATTATTTATAGTAACTAATATTCTAACCTCCTCATTTTCCAAGGTATGAGCAAGTGGTATGACGACATGGCTGCTGGGGAAGTTGCTCGAGAAATTGCTTGGTCTTGCACCAGGGATAGAATAGGGGCTAGATTTCATTGATGCAGCCGCATAAGCATCAACACCGTAATCAGCCCATTCTGAGCGGTGCTCCCTCAGAAAACGAACGAGCAGTGCAGGCGGCACATTCTATAGTACACAAAGAATAGTAAGCGAGATCCATAGCAGATCTTGGGAAAACAGTATCAGTAACAGACAAAAGCTGGTCTCACAAGATTCTAGGATTCCGCAAATATACCTTTAGTAGCATTGACGCCTTGGCACAAACTACTCCACCCCCTAATATTGAGAGCATGGTAGAAGAGTTTCCTTGTGAACATGGAAGTTTACTCGAGGAAGAATTAATAGCAATTGTTACATCCTCCACACCATCACTTCCCAGTACCGACCAACCATCATCAGCAAATCCATTAACGGCATCATTAAATCCCCTGCAAACAATTTTTAGAGTGTTACTCAAAATTAGAGCTTACATGCAGAGAGAAATTCAAAGAATTGCTTGATTAGGTATAACAGATTGATGTTGGCTTGAGACATTACCTGCATAATCTCTGACTAAATGTCCGCAAAACAGCAGGCTGACGACCTCCACTGTGACGAATTTCACCACTCATCTCCTGAGAAATTTGCCTTATATATCGAAGTGCCTACAGAAAATGATCAGCAACTTCCGTTAGTACATTTATGATCCATCGTTACTGAAACTCTAAAACCCATAGATGCGATGCAGATTGCAGGACGAACTCACCGCGATGGTCATTTTCTGCGCAAGAATTTTGGGTGACTCATATAGTGGCCTAAGAACCTCAGGCACACTCCAGGCCTATATGTCAGACATAAAACAGAGAATGAGGTAACACGAGACAAGCAGAGAGATAAAAACCTGTAACAAGAAAAGAAACTGATTTTCATGTGACCATCCTTACATCCAAGTTGACATGATCGACAATGTGAATCATAGAGCCCCCACCATCACAAGGTCGGATAAGGTAGCCACTGGAAAGCATCTCAGCTCTCACGAAACTGGGAGCAGGTGGCCCTCCCGAGCCACCATTGGAAGGCGTAAGTGACCTCTCACAGATCTACAAAATGCAAGGCGCTTGTTAAAGAATACTTTCTGTTACATTCCCCTATAAGTAGAATGTGGAATATCGTTCAGTGAAATTACCACTAGACTACCATCTTCCAGCCCCGTAGTATATCTCAATGTCCAATAGTCACGTGCCGACACCAATGTTGTAGGTGCATAAGTCTACAGAAATATCGAACGGTAAGTATGATTTTTTTAAAAAGACAAGTTTGTATATCATTTAACAACTTTGACTGACTTCAAACGTAAAACAACCTGCATGTATATAAGCTCAATGGTTCCTCCATTTCCTGTAGGTTGTACAGACAATATCTCAAGGCTTCGGCAATCATGGAACCAAGATGGACGATCTTTGAGGATCTCCGCGACCTATACAGTAATTGGAAATAGGCTTACACAGTCAGAGAGAGAATTTTATAGTGAAAAGCAATCATTGCTTAACATCTAAATTGGAAAAAAAAAATAGAGAGAGAGGCTCACCTTCATGGGTTCTAAACTTACGAGACCACAGGCTCGTGCTGCAACACCACTGCAATTGTGGGAAACAGCAACAATGCCAATAGAATCCGGACCAGGCTAGAAGAAAGAAGTCAAATGTAAGTCTCAGCTCAGCCTCATTTTCTTTACACAAATGGAAGAACAGGAGGAATTAACAAAAGGGTCACATCTTTACCTTCATCCCCAGCATCTGGACCCAGTCGACAGCAGTTCCAGTGGCCTTGGCGAGGAACTGTGTCAGGGTCTCCTCAGCAATTGCGAGGAGACTAAAGATGCAAAGTAGTGAGTAAAGTAAGGGGCTTAAGCAAGATAAGTAAAAATAAGTAAAAATAGAGGTTAAAATAAGTAAAAATAGATGTTTCAAGAATCGAGAATTATTTACCCAGCTGGGTTGTTGGCATCCCTGGGAGGATGCAATGTTGGGTTTTGCTGCTGTTGGCGTTGACCACTTGTGACCACAGACTCGCAGCTTGTGTCCGTGGTCACCGCAGAAGCCTGCATGTAAGTATGAAAAGCATAAATAGTCTTGAAAATAAAATCTAATCATTGGGCATCAGATCAAGTTTAGTACTATATGAGTTCCAAAAGGGAAAAACTTTTGCCCTATCCAAGTGTAAGCGGGCAGGCATGGGACATTTATTCACCATGGATTGGAGCAATGACCCATAACCTCCCAGACAAGAGATGGAAAAGGTTGCATGTCATATGAAATTGTGAAATGAAATCATCTCCTTTTGCAGACTTTATAATTCTTGACCCAATTTAATCAACTTCTAGTCATCCCGTTCTTATAAAGAGACTTGCATACTGAATATTAAGTAACTAAAAATTGTACGTTTTTTATTTAATGAGACTATTTTATTATTTACTTGATTTTGAGATAAATAAATTAGAACCTCATTCCATACTTAGTCTTTAAACACTGACAGTTACCAAATTCAGTTCACACGTTTCAACACTTTCAGCTCGTACAAACCGGAAAAGACACGCCAAAGTTCAACGCATACGCCAAAAACACAGTTGTACAAGATTCCCAAAATGTAAAAACATGTGCAGAGGCACTTTCCGCGTGCTTATCGGTTATTTATGAAAGATAATACACACCAAGCAAACAAATATAGGAACCGCTAAAAAGCCAACACAGCAACAAATTGAATTACAACTATAAGAAATGCTTGGTAAAGTCTTACGTTGGTCAGCTGCGTCTTCATGTATCCATTTTCATAAACAAACTGGGAGACCTGCTTCTGAAGCCGATCATTCTCCTCCATCAACAGCTTGTTCATTGCAGTCAGCTTCCTGTTCACCGTTTGGAGACGAGATGCTTCCGTCCTTTGCTTTTCGCGACATCTAAAGTGGGAAACAAATAAAGAATGTCAGCTTGCAATCTTAATAATAAAATTAGGCCAACCCTGCAGCCTGAAGTTAACATCTGAGCATCATTATAAATCCATCAACTTTACAGCTTGTTCAATCTCAAGCAAACTCATAAAAATTACTACTCCCTCCGTTTCAAAAAGATAGCCTGAAACCATAAAACCAGCCTATCTTTTTTAAAGAGAGGGAGTAACAAATTATGAAACCCCCAAAATTTCAAATGCAAAACCAAGAAAAACACAAGTTGGGGGAGTCTTGTGTGCATTTTCTTGCTTCTAAATGAGAAAACATGTCCTAAACAGCAATGTTGGGACCACAACCACAACATTGTGTAAGCATTTTTCTTCAGAAATACTGCTTAAGAAAAATGAATACCCAATGACTTCACAATAGCTGATAACTATGTCCTTGAAAAACTATTAGAATCATGCAATGGACAAAAACAATTTTAAGCACAATATATACAATAATTAAAAATCCAAATATTCTGAGTACAAAGATTCCTCTTGTATAAATCATATACAAAGATAGAAAGTAAGTTGGCATGTTTAGATGCAGGGAGGGACAGACAGAAGAACACTTGATATCCTCACAGAACCCAATAAATTACTTTTCAGAACTATAAAATGCTAAAGAAATAAATGACACATAAATCAAAACAAACTACTTTACCCCTTCTTCCCTCATCTCTATCCCTTCTTCACATTCCCCCAAAACATCATGAACTGGAAGAACCCATTGCCTCAATAACACAATATTGACTGAAATGAATATGATCCTTCAACCCCCAAAACCCCAAAATACCAGTACTATATACTAAGATAAAAAAGAAGAAAACAAAAAGACTTGAAATTTTGACAGAATCTTCAAAAATACCCAACAATGGAAAAAACTAGTACCAGATTCTGGCCACAGAAACTGAATATCAATCTTAAAAATCCAAAAGCAAAATCAAAGCAACCCAATGAACTGACATTCTGAAGAACACTTTATGAACATAAAAGAAGAGTTTTTTTTTTTGGATAGCTCAAATGGACAATGAAACAATAATTCCCAAGACCCTTTGTTTACCTTCTATTCTGGAACCAGACCTTGATCTGTTTCGGCTCAATATTAGAGAGTATTGGACACTCTCTAACAAGCTGCTGTCTTCTCAATGAACTAGGTTTTGGACACTCAATATAAACCCTTTCCAAAGCTTCAACCTGTTCAGGTGTGTATCTAACATATTTGCTTGTATCCATTTGTTGCTGCTGCTGCTGTTGTTGTTTCAATGAAGTTGATGAAGGTTCTCTCTGATTATTATTATTATGATGATGATGATTATACATAGAAAGTGCCATTAACTAATTAAAGACCAAACCCAGATTAGAAAATGACTTTTATCAAAGAACCCACACAAGATTGTCTGAAAGTAGAATGAAAAAAAGCTTGAAAGAAAAACAAAAACAAAGTCTTTCTCAATCTCAAATCAGGTAGGCTCTCTTGAACAAGAGAGAGAGCCTCCTCTCTCCCACATCAGAATTCCTTGAAGGAGAAAAAAGAAAGAGTATGGAGATTGGAGAAGAAAGAAGTGAACAGAGAATGGTAATAGTAATAATAATACCAACAACAACAAGAGCAAGTGAGAAAAGAAGAAGAGAGGAGGAGAAGTGGGTCCTTGTGGAGTATTGCTCTTTATATCATCTCTATGGTGGTAGTGACACAGATATGTAGCTGAGTGTGAGAAAGTGAAGATAATGAATACAAACAAGTTTAACTCAGAAAACAAACCGAACCCACAGAAAAAAAATAAACAAGAGTGAGACAGGTGTTGGTAAGGTTTTAGCTGTTGAGAGCATCAAAATATTTCTCTCTCACTAGAAACGAAATTGGAGAGTGAGAGACAGAGGTAGAGAGACACTCATGACTACATATTTTTTACCAGGCAGAGACGTTTTTTGACAAATGGGTTAAGCCAAGCTGTTTTCTTCACTCTCACTCACGGTCACACTCTGTTTCTGAGGAAAGCAAAAGTGTTTGTACAGTGGTACTACACAGCTTGTCTCAGCAAAAAAAAAAATTAAGAGACTTTCTCTTTCTCTTTCTACTATTTTTTCTTATCTCTATCTAGTCTCTATGGCTATCAAAGAAAGGCAAATCGGAATAAACTAAACTAAGCTCATGAATTGACATGGATGGGTCTGCATGAATGGGTTTATGTATGGAATCCTATGGATAGAAAAAAAAACATATATTTAGATGATGCCTCTGTGTGCTGCTATCCGCTGGGTTAGACGGCATTGGGAGAAGCTTTGGGAGTGTTTAAATTCAGGAGTAATGTTTTGTTTAGAAGTCAAAAAAAAAAAAAAAAAAAATAAGAATTTAGTTTTGGTACAAAATTTCAGAACGACTTCTAAAAGCAGCACAATCACCTTTTTGTATAGTAAAATATCTTTGTTTCTGATTTTTGCAAACGTGTATCCAAACATCCTATTAGTTTCTATGTTGTTGCGTTGCACAAATATGTTACCTATCAAGTAAGGCATAGTATTCGTTATTTTTGGGGAGTAGTAGTCTTCTTCACCATGGTTATAACCGTGCAAATATGGTCTTCCTTTTTTTTTTAACAGAGATACCAACCAATATCACACATGTAGATTCATTACATCATATGAAGTATATGAGAATGTAACATCTCAGGTAGGTTAGACCACAATTCACCATACAGATTCTGTTTACGAGTAGCTTTAGCTAAAGCATTAGTTTTTTTATTACACTCTCTATAAACACAAGTATAAGACCAGACAACACTAAAATTATATAGGTTTACATATTTTTCAGATAAAGAATATTCTGTGAAGGTGTGGAAAAGTAGATTGATGTTGTTGATAAGACCTAATGTTAAAACTATCAATTTCAAAGGTAACATCAGACCAACCATTAGTTTTCGCCATTTCGATAGCTTTTAATAAAACCCAAGCTTTTGTCTGATAAATATAGATGGCTCTTTTTATTGCTCCTTTGTCCAACCGCATATTCTCCTGCGTGATTTTTAATTATATTGCCAATTCCATATAATAAAGATTGAGGACTAAAATAAGCATCAATATTTATTTTCAAGAAATTCAAATAAGGAGGATGCCAAGTACTATGCACAGAAGATCTAACTTTAATGACATCGTTGGTATTAGGTGTAATGTTATCAAAAACAACTTTGCATCTATGTTTCCAAATAAAATGCATCATGCAAACTATAATATGAATAGAGTTATGCAAACTACAATATTAATAGATATTGATTGTGTAATGTTGAAGCTGTCAATTCTGAACCGAAGATAGAAGTGTAGAAAATGCATCATAGAAGACCAAAGTTGAGAAAAGAATTTTCTCCAAAATATTTTGAGACAATGGACAATACACATAGTTGACCAGTAGTACCCATATGTCTAAACAGTTTTGTTTTAACAAGAAGAGCATCACGCAGAGCTTTCTATAGAAAGGGGTAATATTAATACATTATTTTTGATTTCTAAAAATGTTAACCAAAACAGAGAAAATAAACTCAGAGAAGCATTCTTGAAGTGATCTTGGTCAAAAAGCATCTTACATGTTGAAGAAGTAGTAAAAATACTGGAAGCAGTATAAGGCCAAATAAGAGTGTCTTGTTGGTTCAGTTAAATGGGTATGGTTAGAATGGAATTCACCTAGTCATGAGTAAAGAGTTTTCGCAGGAGTGAACTATTCCACTAAGCTGAAGTAGAATCAATCAATTACGAAACCTATTAGTAGTTACTGAGATGAAGAGCATCCAAATCTTGAAGTGCAACTGACATTAAAGGAATTCAATCAGAGGTTCATATATCGATGTTATTACCATTCCCAACTTGTCATTTTGCATGTTTCATAATCATTTGAAAATTTAGAAAAATGTTCTGCCAAACCCAACTTTCATTGGTTGTATCAGGATGAGGAAAATACTTAAGATCATTATGAGGAAGTATATACCTTTAAGAACTTTAGCATAAAAAACATCTTGATTCTGAATAATTTGCCAGACCCTCTTGGTTAAAAACCAAGTTATAATTGGTTAAATTCTTAAGACCCAAACTACCATGTCCTCTAGGTAATTTTACTTTATCCCAAGAAATCGTATAAGGAGAATGATGATTTCTCTAATTATTCCACCGCTATTGCCTTTGTATTTTGTCCGTCTAATGAATTGTCGGTTTTGGGAGTTTGAATATATATATCTGATACCTTCTCGTAGTACTCTACACAACATTAGCTTAAATAATTCTACCTGATTAATTTATCATTTTACTCTGCGAACCCTGTAGTTTATTTTATATATGTTATCTAGAATACTCTAACCGTTCTCATGTCTAAATCTATGCAAAAGAAGGAGAATCCCCAAACATTTATCACCAAGACCCATTAGTTTGACATTAAGAATACCAGTAATAATTGTTTCCTGAGCTTGAGAAAAACGCTTACTAAAGAAAATAATGGATTTCTCCATGCTAATGACTTGACCTGAAGCTTGACCAAAAATGTGAAAATTGTTGAAGATGTTGCTTCTGATTTGCACTTTCTTGAAAGAAAAACAAACAATCATCGGCAAAAAGAAGATAATATCAGTATCCAAATTGTGATGCAAAAGTGTTGGAAAGGCTTCGATTATGAACATAAATAAGTAAGGAGACAATGGGTCTCCCTGACGAATACCACGAATATGTATAAAGTAGTACTAGGAGTTCCATTAATGAGCAAGGAAATATTAGTGGTTGAGATACGTTGTTCTATCAAAGTTACCCAACCAGAGTGAAAACCAAGTTGTCAAGAAGTTGAAAGTAAAAAAGATCATTCTATCATGTCGAATGCTTTAGATATATCCAATTTCTTACTAATAAGAGCTTGGCTAGTTTTTTTTAGTCTGCATAGAATGAAGTATCTCATGAGCAATAATAACTTTATCATGAATATATATATCTTTCTTGAACAAAATTTGTTTGAGTTGGAGATATAATTTTTAATAAAAAAAAAAGGATTTAATCTCTTAGCCAAATTTTTCAAATGATTTTATAACTCATTTACATAGGCTAATAGGCTTGTAATACGCAAGAGCTTGAGGGTGTTGAATTTTAGTAATCAAAACTTGTTATGTATGATTGATAGCTTTGAGCATGTGTTTATGGATAAAAAAAAGGACCATAGAAATTACTTTCGTACTTATTGTATCCCAACATTGTTGGTAGGATATATCTTGAAATCCATAATTTCTTGGAGAATCCCAAGGTCTGATACTTAAAAAGACATTTCTTGAGAATCTGGTAATCTAACAAGACTATCATTCTCTGCATCAGAAATACAAGGCATGGAAAGTTGAAGAATATCTCGAGGAACAGGAGGCCTTGAAGTTGCAGAAATATTACTAAAAATGAGAAAGAAAATTTTCTTCAGTTTCAACTTTAGAATCAAACCATAAGCTCGGAAGGCCTTGAATAACCTGAATATTAGATATTTTCTTATTAAAATTAGCCGAAGTATGAAAATAAGAAGTATATTTATCTGCTTCTAAAATTTTATCCCTAACTTGTTGCATAAAATATTCATTTTGAATAGTTAACCAGTTTTGTAAAGACTTACTAAGATGTTGAATTTCAGGATGAGAAGGTGGCAAATTATTGTCATAATAATGTTGAAGCTAGATCTGAACAATATGAATTGAAGCTCCAATATTACTAAACATAATATTTTCCATTGTTAAAGTTGAGTTTCAGTATATTTCAATTTACTAAAAGATTGGTAAGATGAAGAGCCCAAAAATTGATGATGCCAACTCTGAATAATAGTATCAGTACAAGAGGGAAGTCTAAACCAGCATTTGTACAACTTAAATGGAGAATGCTTACTAGTAGCTAGATGGTATGCAAAAGCATATGACTATGATCAGATGCTATGGAACTAGATGTTGAATATGAGCATTAGTATAACTATTGATCCACAGATTATTTACTAAAGCTTTATCTAGTCTAATAGAGACATGAGCATCTCCAGTCCTATGGTTATAACAAATGGTATCAGAACCAGTATAATCCAGGTCGATGAAACCTAATTGTTGAACATAATTTATGACATGATTAGAGTGACGTATATGATGAGTACGTCTATGAGTTTCGTAATCAATCATGGTAAAATTTAAATCGTCAATAAGCAACCAAGGAAAATCAACATAACTACTCATATTTATAAGATATTTCCACTAATTACAATTATCCAAATCATAGTTTTTTATTCCTTAAATTACTTCTAGGCACTAAACACGATTGATTGATAATAATGATTCAAAATTAGGGTTAGAAAACGAATTAAAAATAAATAAGGAGACAAAGAATTTAATGTGGTTCGACGAATTTTGCCTACATCCACGGATGAAACCTAGACGGAGAGATATTGTATTGATATAAAATTTGCAATAATTCATGTATGGTTAGCTAACCTAGAATTCCATGTCTTCTTAAGGTTTTGGATAAATGTAGTTCTATATATATAGTTTTGTATACCCTAATTATGATATAAACTTATAAACTTGATATGCAAGTTACTTGGAAGCAAGACGTGTGGAAACTTCTAGAATCTTCTTTTGGGAGCTCGCGAGCTTGATTAATGAGCTTTCTGTCTATTTTACAGACGGTAGACACAGTAGCACCGTGCATAAATGTTATCATAAACTCAGGCTTGTGATTATGAGTATGAACAATAGCATGTATAGTGTTAGAATTACTATGCATAATCTCTAAATCTGCACCATTTTTCAAAGCAATTGCAATACCACTAGAAAGATCAATAGCCGGATAAAACTAAAATTAGGATATACGGTATGATTAAGATAAAGATGCATTTTATTTGGTTGAGATTTAGTTTATGATAAAAAGAAGATGCCAGGATCATGTTGGGTGAAGCATAGTCTTAGATAATCTCTAGTATGGGGATTACATATATCTTGGCAGTTCCAAGAAACAATTTTCATAATGAAAAAAGTAATAAAAATTAGGTAGAAAATTAAAAGAAATAAGTCAATCTCTTTGGTTTCTTCTTTTTTTTGTAATTTTACCATGTTCTTCTAATCTCTTTAATTTTAATAGCAGGCCAATCTCTTTAATATGCTTATTATACAGCATCGGTATTGCAACAGCGTCCTATCACATCAATTGTCGTTTTTCTAGTTGGCATATCTACAGTTGGCTAATTATTACTGCAATGGTGCATCAATTTCCAATTCTCATTATTACTAGCAGTATGGGTTTGGCCACTTATTTTCAACTGGTAACTCATCAAACTATTTTTATATATCCAAATAGAATTTTTCGTAACAAAATTTCCACTTGGTTTCTGATCTTTTTGTTCATCCTTATCCTTTACATCAACACCTCATCAACCTTTATCAGTTTTCTTTTGACACCTTTTTCTTTCTTGTTATGTATAAATTTTAATTGTCCCTCTGATTCTCTTTATACCCTTCCCAAATTATGTTTACATTGTTTGTTTTCGTGCTATAAATCATATAAACCATATATCATTCAACAAATTAAAGAAGCTTCTAATGATGAAGAACTAATTACAAAAGAAGTTGTGTCTCATTCTGACAACGTTATTTTTACTGATATTAGTGATTGGAGATTTAGTTTGGATGGTAAACTCTATACTCCAGGTATTATGACATGACAGGATTCTGAAAGAGATGCAAAATTCATCTGGCTTCATCTTCGACGAAACAATCAGTGGTATGTGTTAGATCATTGCTCGGTCAAACTCACAAGTGTTGTTATCTAAAGCTTGTTGTCAAATTTAGTTGTCAAAATTGTATCTTGATTTCTAGTCTACAATTAATTAAGTCTCGGATTAGGATAGAAAGTGTAGTTGAGAAACAAACACCACGGAAGTCATCATTGCGTGTGTTCTACGGTTTGGAGGAGAAAATCAACCAAATATTTTGGAGAACTTCTTCAACAAAAGTTAAGTGAAGACTAAACCACCTATTTCTCAAGTTATATTCATCTTTCTATCTGTGAGACGTTGTCGCATAACTAATTAGGCTATCATAAGCATATCAATAATTTCAAGTCAAGTTTATCTTGTAATTAGTCCTCGAAATATATGACTAAGCTTAATGAACATTTGTTTGTACTTGATGAATTTCGGTTAAGGACAACTTATTATTCGTAATATAAATCGTGATTCAAGATTAGTATTCGAAAATAGTCTGGAACAATAATATATGTGTCATTTATGTTATTTGGGAATGTTAATGGATTTATAGAGAAATATCGAACTATTGTAAATTTGGATGCATGAAAATATGCACACCAGTCTTACAAACTGGGAAAACTGTTAATGTCCGGAGCCGGAGTACGTGTACCAGTACACGTACCAGAGTAGCTATATGTGGACAACAACTTTTTAGTACGCGTATACCAGTATGCATATCTTAGAAAGTCAGTGAACTCGTGTATCCGGAACAGTACACGAACCAGTACGCGTACTGAAAAAAACTGTCGGTTTTGGAACCGTTGGTATCCATATCATAAAAGTTTTGTATGTTCCAGAACTTTAACTTGTCTTAAGGGTACACATACCCAGTACACGTATTATGACAAATATGTTCGCGAGCAAGGCTTAAGTACACCTACTTACCATGTAGATTAATTTCATATGCACAAAAAATTATTTCTCCGAGATATTAACATTTGAATAATCTCTAAAAACACTATAGACATATTTGATCACATAATTGTGACCCAAGGTAAATTCTTAAGTGTTATATGAAAATGCTCAAGCTTATAGTTTAGTTGGCTAGTTTTGGCTATTTGTTCATGAGCGTGGTCTTTGTACACGGGTTGGTTACGGTTCTTCCTAACCAGAGTATATATCTTGTTATGTTAATCAGATTCAAAGATTCATCTAACAGTTGATATTGTTTGATTGGTTCCAAAGTGTTAGAGAATAGCTCAGTTGAACCCACCAAGCGTTGGTATGTAAAGTTTGGTTGTCGTATTTTAGTGAACCAAAAATCATTTAAGAGTCGCTTGATTAAATGTACTAGAGTCAACTTCGTATAGGTTAGCTTGAAAGTATTAGGATATGAGACATTACAAGTATTGCGAAGACTTGAAGAAGTGAAGAAGTACGGAGCTACAACCACAACATCATTCTTCCACTTGAGGTTAGTGATATTTGACTTGAACTGTTTCATTCCGTAACGTATCTTTCAAGTCGTGCATATTGAAAACAAAACTATGAAGCATATTTGAACTCTAGATAGACATAGTATTAAGGAATACAATACGAGGTTTATTGCTTAACCATTAAACTTTGTAGATAAGACATCACCATAATCATTTGAATACTATTGTGATTATGTATGTGTATGAAGTGAGGATTTCATCCTAGGAAACAATGTTGTTACATGTGTTTTAAAGAAGTAAGTTCACGAACTTTGTTTGTGAACCGAAAAGGAAATCGCCAGGCGTTATTGGGATTGTTCTTCATTGCATATCTTATGAACGACCAATATGTGTGATTAGTTTAACCGCTCATGACTTGTTTGTGTTCTTGGTAAAACCATTCACATGAGGCCTGACTTTTGTATTGATATAACTTTTATTAGTGAAACCGATCTTAAGTAATCACCTGTTGGTATGATCGAGTTTGTGTAGTTTGTAAGGCCTAACACTGGGTAAAAGGGAACCGATCCTAGTAAGAGGTGCAACACGTCACAAAGGGGGATCGATCCTTGTATCGGGTGCAACAAGGTTTATAGCAGAAAGGGGAACCGATCCTATGGATATGTACAACACGTTTTTAGGCAAAGGGGAACCGATCCTATGGACATGTGCAACACATATGATTTAGATACCATATATATGTGAGGAAACGATCCTAGTACATAGTCAACCGAATTTTGGGAAGCTAATGTGACTATGCACAGTACTCACATGGAGGTAGAACCGAAACTTGTTTTGGTAGAACCGTTAAACCCATGATTTATGATTGAGAAGTTCTTGATCAATCACATAACTCTTGAAAGTCAGATGAACCAATTCTAAACTTGTTTGGAAGTGTGGTAAATCGGTTTCAAGTGAGTAAGTATGAAAGAGGACTTACAAAGAAAGGATGTCGACACACTTTGAACACATGCAGTAATGCGTATATTTTTTATTATTCAAATATATTCCTTAACGGCTAAGAAGGAAGTAAATCCCAGAATCGAAATTAAATAAGTTAAGAATCTTTTAATTAAGGTTTTTAATTATATATGGAAAATAAGAATTAGTAATGTGCATTTGCTAGTTAAAGATTTTCCAAAGAGATTTTCGATCATTATTTTGGACAGAGCATTCTCAGGAATTATGAAAACCGAATATGGAAATTATTATAGAATATCTTGAGAATATTTTCGGTTTTCGAAATTCCTTAGTGTCCAAACTTCCTTGTCTATAAATACTTGAAGTTTGACTTTCTAGCAAACTAATCCTTCGTGACAGTAAACTTCCTCTGTTGTACTGTTACTGGTGAAGCCGCCTATTCGGAGAGGAGAGTAACCTAATTAGGCAAAATCTCTTACGGTCGCTCAGTTTAAAGTCTTCTTTAGGATTGAGAAGCTCTAGCGCGTACCGTTGGTGGGAAACTAGATAATTCGGTTTATCTTTTTGTTTTCATATTAATTTGATTGACTAACGGTGGTTGAACTTTGATTGCACCTAGTTTGTTTATGCTTGAGAATCTTCTCTTCTGATATAAGATTCACTCAAACTAGTTCCAGGTTTCGACAGGTATCTTTAGACTGTTGTTAGTGCTAAAGACGATCTTGTGATAATCCATTGTTAACATACTCCGTTCTGTGTGTGATTGATCACAAGAGATTCAAGTAGTTGTGTGCAGGTGTTTATTGAAGATCTAAGAAGATTTGAAGACAAGGAAGAGATAGAAGATTTCTGACTTTTTTATATAAATCTTTGGTGTGCACAATACTTGTTTCGGTAAAAGAGGATCCAACTATAATCGATCTATCCTTGTGGTATTTTGATAGAATAGTTGTGTAGATCGGCATCAATACGTTTCCTTGGGATTAAAGGTATTTATTGCAAAATCTTAACGATTACCTTTTGGTAATTGAACATAAGATAGATCTTGGAACCTGTCAAAGGAGTTTATGTTAAGATAAACAGAAGAGCCTTTGTCCAATTCATATCACTTGGTTGAAGACAATTGATACCAAACAGATTTGTTGTTCCTTTACTGTTTTGAATACGAACCAAAGGAATTGGTCCAAGTACGTGACTTGTTTACAGGTCTGAGGTGTGGGAATACAGACAGAACTAGGTGAACTATAGGTTTGGTTGTTTGGTCTCAATTATAAGAAGTTGGTTTATTTTGTATAGCGGCTTAATCCTGAGAGTATTTAATTCTGGACAAGGTCCTGGGGGTTTTCTGCATTTGCGGTTTTCCTCGTTAACAAAATCTTGTTGTGTCATTTACTTTATATTTCCGCATTATAATTGTTTTATTATAATTAAAGTAAATTACACAAACGTTAATTCCTATTTACTTGATAAGCAATCCTATTGTGTTTGGTTAAGTCCAAACCTTTGTATCAAGTAAACATACTTCGTTGTTGTATTGTCTCGATCTCGTATCCATAGACGATCACACGAAGTGTGAACCGATTTGTTGTATTGTCTCGACTCAGTCCATAGACAATCACTTCCGGAGAAAGGACTTATAGGAAGGAAAAGTTTTATCTTGAGGTATATTTGGGTACCCTCGCCTTTTCACAAAGCTATCTTAGTTTAAACCTAAAGAAATATATGCTTTGAATGTTTGTAAAAGGGGAACCTCAAACAAATAGGATCTTTGAATCCTGACACTAGTTTTTGGTGTGTCATAGTTGTAAGCTAGAGTCTTCGTCTTCCTAAAACCCTTTTAGGGTTTAACGACTACAAATACTTCATAGGGATTCGTGAAGCCATGTACAACTACTATTTATCTTGATAGATCGAGTGTCCTGATCTTGATTTGATTGTTGAGCTTGCTCCATCAATCAAGATAGATAGAAATCATCAAAGTTCTCTTCGTCTCAGAGTTTGTTGATTCCACAAGTTTAATACTTGTGAGGTGAATAATAACTAGGTTGCTCTTCAGGAAGCATAAGTCTGGATTTTGAGGGTAGCTAGACTTTGCCTATTGCTATCAATTTCCAGTCTCACCTTGATCTACGATCAAAAAGGAAATTACACATATAGGCTTATTTGTGGGAGGCAGATTGGTTTAAAGTGTCCAATTGAGTTGAAGCAACTCTTCAGCTGTAGGGGACGTCAACTAAGGGAATCAATTGCGCAGAGTCCTTCTGGGATTCAAGAGGCGTAAGGAGCGCGACTATAACTGAATTGTTGTGAGGGTTTAATTCGATCTCAACTACATTCCAGATTGAAGTTAATTGGTAGTAGGCTAGTGTCTGTAGAGGCTTAATAAAGTTTGGTGTTCAACCTGGACTAGGTCCCGAGGTTTTCTACATTTGCGGTTTCCTCGTTAATAAAATTTATGTTGTTTGTGTTATTTCTTTTTCTGGATTATATTGTTTATACTTATAACTGAAATGTCATAGGATGTACGTTATTAATCAAAGTAGATATATTCATCCTTGTCTGTTGGATACGACTTGATTGATACTTGGGAATTGATCTTTGGAATCACCCAAGTATTCTCACACGCAAATCAGGTTCACGAACTTGTCTCTTTAAACTTTCTGATTGTGAGAGAAAGAGATATAACTCTAAATATTATAGCTTTATTGAGATTTATTAAGTTGAACTCTCGGAATTATATTTGAGTTTGTCCATACAGGTTGCCTAAGAAAAAGTTGGTGGTGTATTTTGGTACCCTCGCGTTTTCATTTGGTATCGTAGCTGGAAAACACGTTAAGACCTAATAAGTATGTGTTTGAATAAATCTGACTATATGGACATGAGTGTACCGCCAACATTTGATGGCAAAAATTACTTATGGCGGAAAATTTCTATGTGTTCCTTTCTACAATCATGTGACTTTGAGATATAAAAACTTGTTGTTACAGGATAGTACCTCCAAAAGTTGTTAGAGACGAAACCACTGTTGCGAAGCAATTATGACGGTATAGCAGAACTGAGATAAGTACTGCAAAGCATAATGCTGACGGGTTAAATGCTATTATCCACACCATAATCCAAGATCTTCAGCACCATATGACTTTGTGCACCACGTATAAAGATGCCTGGGATATCTTAGAAAATGTATTCGAAGGAGATACCTCAGAGAAGGAAGCTAGGCTTCAAAACCTAAATTCTGACCTGGAAAATCTTCGTATTTTTGATGAAGAATCGTATAATGAGTTTAATCAAAAGTTTCTGGAATTGCTAATGCTTGTCTTGTATTAGGGAAGACCATTCCCCAAAAGGACGTTGTGATTAAAATTCTTCTATTTTTACCAGCAAGATACGAGTCTAAGAAACATGGCATCATAGAAGGAAATAACCTTTCAACACTTTCCAGACATACCTTAGTTGGAAAGTTAAAAATCTTTGATCTAGAACTTAGTAAAATATAGTTTCATTACATTTCGTATGTAGGGAGAAATACTGACAAATTTCTAAGTCCTGAACAAATTGATGTAAAAGATGAGAATATCCTTTATTATATTATGTCATTGTTTATACAACAGATAAAGAAAACTCTTAGACCGAGAAAAAAGAAAAATCATAAAGAACCATCAATTAAGAATAGGGATAAAAAGGTTCAAATAGACAAAGATTCTCTAGTCTGTTCCAAATGTCTCGGTCATGGTCATCATATGTCCTTGTGTCCCAACAAGGATTATCGTGAGAAAACTAAAGCTTGGATGGCAAACTTAGAATATTGTCCCGAGGATGAATCACCCAATCCAGTTTTTCAAACATGTGTTAATTATGAACAGGTTCATGATTCAAACATTTCTAGCCATTCCACATGGAAAAATATGTCTTCCTCAAAATAAAGAATTGACCTCTTGAGTGAAGAAATGAAGGCTGAATTTCAACTAAAATAGGACATGTGGACTAAAAGATTGAGAGACTGGAATATGAACTGGATAAGTTGAAAGAAAGAACAGAAAGAGAAGTGTCCTTCGCAAGATTCCCATGCTCATAAAAAGAAGAAACAGTCTTTTCTGAGAAATTATTGTAAGAACAATCAACACAAATCTCGATAATTTAAAGTGTTGAACAACTCTTCCAAACAAGAGAAGTCCCGGACTGGTAACAAAGAGACAATATGTGTATCTCAGTAGTCCGTATGCAAAAAATCGAGATCATATGAAGGATAAAGGTGATTCAAAATATAATTTTGCTACAAGTGCATTGTGTCAAAAGTAGAAGAAATCTCGAAAAGGGGAAGGGACAGAACTCTCAAGAGAGTTGAACAAAATGATTCACAAATTGCGAAGATCAATCAACATGTTCAAGGAAAAATTGCGGAAATCAAAGGTAACAAACTCACCTCTTGTTTCTCAAACTCTTGATTCTCTAAATAAAAGACCTAGGTACAGAAAATATGTTCTTAAAAATCCACCGGATCCTCCACAATGTGGAAGGAATTGTCATAGGCAATAACTCTTCAGTTGGTTCTTATCTCTCCCTTGGATGAGAATAAAAACTCTAAAAAGGAGATGGGTGTCAATTCCATTTTTTGCGTGCATAGTATTTAAATGTCTAGAGGTTGAGCCGTGCTCCCTTAAAACAATCCATGACGTAACTTATATGATACTTCTTGTGCTCTGAATTTATTTAATGAGCTAAGTAAAGGGCAGTACATGACAAATACTTGTATGCCACATGATCACACTATTTTGACACAACATGTGTGAAACACATCATGTCTAGGGAAAAGGCTAAAACAAAAACTAATGGTTCTTTTAATATATCTGATCTCTAGGTTTTGTAACCAGTTTCACAAAAGTTTTGTCCTTCAGAATAAATAATTCAGGGTACGGTAACCGTGTCGCCTTCAAGTTTTTTGATCAAGGAGAATGAAGTCTGGACTGTGCAATTTCCCAAAAGGAAAATACGATTTGAATCATTAGAGAGAATGTCAAAACAAGTGTGAAACCACACCTTCTGACAATCTTCCAGCTTCTCAATTTTATGAGTTAACTCTCAAATTGAACCTTGTTCTAGAACAAGTTCGAGCACTAACATGTGAACTACAAGCCTCTACAAAGAAGCTTGAGGATAAAATAAAAAATTTTGAATCCAGATTGGTACTTGTTGATGGTGGATTTTCATTTAAGGCTAAAATTGTAAAAGACAAAACTTTGCGCTAACATCCTGCAAAGGATAAAGCCACTGATAAAGTGGAGAATACTTCTTCACTATAAACTTATAACATTACGAATTAATGCATGACCAGCCTTGTATTTCCTGTACTACTCTATTCTCATTATTGGTGCGGCATGACGACTGAGTGATCGCTCTCAGCAGAGCAACACGAATCTCCAAGCATTAAATAAGGAGGCAAGTACGAAATACCCGTACAGGTTATAACTCTCGGAGTGTTATACTAGACCGATCGAGCATCTGGACTGTCTGTATCTGTCTCAGAAATGATCACGACCATCCAACTTCACCAGCATGATAGGATGACTTAGATCGGATCCATAACCCTCAGGCAGGTATTGGAGTATTCACCACCGACCCAATGCGGGCCCCGCATGGTCGTCATCTCCAAAAGGGTAGCATGGCTTGCCAAATCGTCTAGCCAAAGCAGCGCGGACGGGAAACCCTAATTTAGGGTCTGCGGCACATTACATGTGTCGCAAAGCAGTCTCAACCATCCATCTTCGCAGGCATAGATGGAGGGTGTAGATGTAGATCCAAAGGGCCCAGAGCATGTCAACACAATCACCGTGGGTCCCGCCTACATACATGACCGATCGTCCCAGTTCGTTCGCCCAAAAAAGGCATGGCGCACGGCCGGTGAAACCCTAATTAGGGTTTAAACATCACGAGGTACATTTTCTCCTGCACGAATGAAGGGTCCATGAATAGACTAGGCAGGTCCGGTGCGCATCAACATGATCGCCGTGGGACCATCTATCTCCACACCCTATCGGCCAAAGTATATCATGTCTGGTTGCCTTGATTCGCACGCCCAAACTAGGCGTGGTCACACCTCCCAATTGCAAACTAATCTCGACCAGTCAACTTTGTCGGACAAATTGAGTGTCTTAGATCATGTTTCTATGGGACAATGAAATACAGGCGTGTACATCAGCCCGTTATATGCACACCAGACTAATCGTCCAAGACCGACCAGGCTTGGTTGCCTCGAAACGAGCGCCCGAAGTTGGCATGACGCGCGGACTTTGCGGCACCGGATTTCTGTCGCAAATTGATCTTAACCACTCCTCTTCACCGAACAAATCGAGTGGCTTAGATCACACTTTCACGGGACAATGAGGTATGGCCATGTACACCGACATGCCGTCTACATGCATGCATGATCGGCCTTGCCAAGATTGTGTCCCAAGATTGGATTCGATCAAGCTGAAGAGTGATGCTTGCGCACCTCTTCATAAACCCTAATTCCACTAACGGTCGCAGATGAGTGTCTCAAATATCATCTCGTCCGTTCAACTTCACCTGCTTGGTTATACAGCCTTGGTCAGGAGTTAGTTGGTTAATGAGGTGTCGTGGTGATTACCATCCGCCACTCTACCACACCATGTGGTCAGCCAAGAGAGGACTTGCTTGCGCAGCCTCCAAACCATCACATGAAGTAGGCTGGGCATGATGTTATTTTAAGACGCCCAATAGCGATGCTTCATACATGCTGAATATATTCGATGCATTACATGCATAAAATTCACATGATATTTTACAAGTATCAAATTCCCACGATCCGCACATTCGAGACATCAATCATGTCACAAACTGGGGGATACATACTGGGGTATTGGTCTGGCGGTTTACAGCGTGTAGCCCACAACGCGCCATCACAAGAACGTGTCAGGAAGTCATGGACGGTTAGTGATGATGGGAGAAGTGGGCAAGACTGATCGTGTAGCACTAACACACGCAACTCCACTACTTCATCACTCCACTTTCTCCACTTCCCATGAGAGACGTGGGTTAGGATCAATGACTTGTATAAATAGGTTCTCCTCCCTATTTTCAAACAAGACAAGACAGCAGAAGCAAGTGTTGATACAACCGTATTCAAACACCGGAACTGATAGCGTACATTCTGCAAGCCAGTTCAGCTTTCTGATACAAGTCATACATAGCCAACACCTTCACAATCTCAACACCTTCTTCACTTCCCTCCCTAAGATCAACCCCATCTCCTTTACTTTGTGACCGAAGCAAGTCTCGAACGACCATTTCTTGGTTTAGGCCAGAATTGTACAGATTGATCTCTCGAATCACAAAGCACTCCCGTGCAGTGCATTTGTTTAGGGTTTAGATTCATTCCTCATCCACACACCCCAAATTACCAAATTCGGCAGGAATAATTTTCACCCATAAACAATTGGCGACCAAAGTGGGAGATTAATCTCTCGGTTGCAAAATTGGATTTTCAATATTCATTCCAACCTTCTCAATCTTGGGATAGATCTTGGATCCGATTCAACCATTAACCTAGCCATTTTTGGTTTTTATCTCGGTATTCATCCCACGATGTATCCTCACACGCTAGATTCTCCGGAAACCATAGATGATTCAGGTATCATGGGAAGTGTGGCTAGAATGCTGAAGGATGTCCTGGAAAATCAAGATGGTATCGCTAGAAGGAAGAGCGAAACATTCCGCCTTTTGAATGATATAGCAGCTCAATTACAAGAAGGTTCGGCAAGCATTTACCCATACGGTGCAAGAACGCTGAATCCTTATCTAGAAGTCATGCCTTTACCAGCGGAGATGCAGAGAAAGCGCGTAGCCATAGGGGACTCAGGAGAGACGAAATACATGGTCCAGATGGCGACAGAGACTCGGAACAACTCCTTAGAAGAAAAGAATTGTCCGGGATGCCACATCTGCCGGATAAAGAAAGGGATCCTGCATCTTACGGAGCCTTGCTGGAAGATTTATATCTCAATACTCTTGCCGAAGCTCATAAAACTTCCCGATCCACAACGACCTTTCAGCCAAGTGATGAAATGCTCGAGGAGGGAGAAATTAACCAAAGGACGCGTGAGTGTGGCGGAGGGGAGAATTCAACTCATTCACTCAGCAGTGATATTATAATGCCTTCGCATTCCGTCACCCAGTCAAGCGAGCCGCAGATATGATGACTGGTGGACCCGGAAAGGTGTGTATAAATGATGCGATGAAAACGGGCCTACAGTAATACCGCAAGTGCACGGTCGTCAGTTGTAGCTCGTGCAAGTACGGGTCGATCCACAGAGATCGGGTGTGTTTCGGAAATGTGTCTTAGCTATTTGGGTTCCTAGATTTGCTTTGGGCTTAGAAGCCCTTTTGGAAGTGTTGGGCTTAATGGGTTTGGTTTTTAACAATGAAAGGAACTGAGCTTGGGCTCGGTTGGTCTTTGAAATGCAAATTGGGATTTGGCCTTTGAGGTAGACTGAGCCTTGGACTCAATTGGTTTGGTCTTGGGCTTTTGAGTTTAGGCTTATGGAATAAGCCCACAGGTTGGTTGAACTGGGCTTTGAATTTTTTATGAGCTGGGCTTCAACTTTTAGTCCAAACCTGGGCTTGTAACTGTGGATTGGGCCTTAATCTTTTTGGAATGAGCTGAGCTTTGGGCTCAGTTGGGTTGGCCTTGGAAGGCAGCAGGAGTGGCAGCAGCAGCAGCTAGTGATGCAGCAGGAACTGCAGGAAGGCAGTGCAGCAGTGCAGTACTGCAGGTGAAGCAGCAGCAGTGACAGAATGCACAAGGAATGGCAAGAAAACAGCAAACACAAGCAATACAAGACAAGATTGAACCAAGGCCTAAGGCCAAGGGCAGGGTTGTGGTGAAAATAGCAAATGAAAGAAAGAAAACAATAAGCAATGGAATGAGTCTAAACATGAAAAAGATCAAAATAAAAACAAAACAGTGAAGACAAGAGGATGAACTCAACTGATCATGCCAATTCTTCCCTAAAGCAGGTAAAGGTAAAGGTTCAAGCCTGCCTTTTACCTAGGGTGTTTCACCAATGGATAGTTGAATCACAACTAAAGTGTCAATCCTAAGCACTAAATGTCTGACTAAAGCACAATTAGTCAGAGAATTTGACAATATCAAATAGGTATGAGTTGTGGTAATATCACATAGTTTTATCCTAACTACAAAGCATGCATGATATGCACTGTGAGAGTAAAATGTGGTTTACCTTGATTCAATTCTATCCTAGAATATTTCACACATCTAAGAGTGACATGAACAACATGAGAACACTTACAAGACAGGACAGAACATACACATTAACATACACAGAACACATTGAAAAATGTTAACAGAACATGAACATTAACTATAACTAACAGGAGCATTATCACAACTAACATGAACATAACTGAAACTAACAATGAACAATTAACAATGAACATAACTAAATTTTAACTGAAACATGGACATGAAAAGTAGCAGAACTGAGCATAAAATGAAACTGAGTTGTAAACTGAAAATTAACAGGACATGAGAGTCCTGGATGTAGGCTAGTCCAAACATCCTTTCTAACACAACTGATAGGGCTATTTATAGTCACAGACCCAAATTCCCTAAATTACCTAATTCCCCCAAAATTAGGGTTTGTTCTTCCCCAAATTACAAAAATTGAAATCAGGTTTTACTTAATCACTGATAGCACTCAATAGCTTCGACCCATTCTTCTCCTCAGTCTCCTGCTCCAATCCCATGCTTCAATTACGTATTTCTAACTCGTCCTATTTTATTGATTTCTTCCCTAGGTTTTTAGAGAGAAATTAGGGGAGAAATCTATACAATAGGAGGCTAGAACAAAGGGGGTAATGATGGTGGAGGATAGGTGTGATGATGGTGGAGGTGTGGTGGTGAAGCGGCAGTGGCAGAGGTGGTGTTCTGGTGGTGGCAGGACATGGCTCTGTTGAAGACGGTGGTTCTGCAGAGAGGATATGGCTCGATGGTTTGGGAGAGAAGGGGGGTGTGTCTGGTTAGGTGGGTGGTGCTCGGTCACTAGGGTGTAAGGCAGGTGTATCTAGTTTCGATGTTCTGTGACTCTGAGCTGCGAGATGCGAAGATGGTTGGTAGATCGGACGGTGATGCGGGGGCAAGCGATGAGCGACCGTTGGATTATATGATACAACAAAATCAACGATGCCAGATGGAGTTAGGTACTGTAGTGTTAGGCGGAGATATCAAACTTTGATGCACAGCAAGGGAGCGACCGTTGGATTCAACTACCATCTAATCTGAAGGCTTGGAATTTCAGCGCTGTGGTGCTTGGCAGAGACATCAGATTTTGATGCTCAGCAAGGAGCGACCGTCGGATGCTTCTGAGAAATGATCTGATGGCTGAGAACGGAGGCGCTTTTGTGTGTAGAAAATGAGGTTGTGCGCACCATTCTTCGCTGCTTCCTTGCGTAATTTCTCCCGGCTTTTCACTACTTTTCTGCTCTTTTCGCTCCGCGACTCATCCGAACTTTATTTATTACCTAAAAATGCAAAATTAATTAATAAAAATATTTATTCTTGAAAACAATGAAAATACAGAATATTGGATAAAATGTAGAATTAATGCACAAAAGATGAGTTAAAATGCCAACAAAAAGGGATAAATATATACAATATTTGGCACTCATCAAATACCCCCAAACCTGAATTTTACTTGTCCTCAAGTAAAACAAAACTAAGGAAATCCTAACTATACCACTGTCGCTGGTCTCTCGAATGCATTTAGCGTATGCACTAAGCCTTTTAAACCACTAAGTGTCCCTAGTGGACGAGTGAAGTCTCGTGAAGGTTTACCAGAGGTGTGCCTACAAAACCTAAGGACAAAATATAAGCTCATATTCCATCAAATGTGACATGTGCAAAACAGTTTAAGCTCACAGCAAAATGGAGATGTCAATCTAGCTATCGAAGGCACAATCCTAGCACTGATAACAAAAAAAAAGACATGTGATAAGAGTGTAAAGTGTATCTACACATGTGTAAAGAAGGATCTGAAGTCATGACTACTAATCACCAAGAGATAGTTTCTCAGGCTAAGAACTGAGGTCGAAATCTAGCTAGCTGTCCGGACTTTACGAGAATTGTGAATGAGTTGGAGGTATTTCACAATTACTCGCGTTGTACATCAATGGCATACACCCTTCCTTGCTTATTACAAAAAAAACAACAAAAGATGACTATTTACATGACTCTTATTTACATTGACTACTCTCTTTTTATTTTTGGAACAAGAGATGATGGAATTGATAAATACTTGATTTTTTTGTATTTTTCTGATATTTTTTTCTTCTTTTTTTTTTTTTTTTTTAAGGAAACACTTTTGATACATAACAATAAAGAAACAAAAGATTACATGACACTTTGCAAGAGGTAGCCCTTTTTGATGCACCCAGTTAAATTCGATGGTTGTCTTTCTTAATGTAACCTCCATCTTCTATCCCAACCAACCAAAGAACAAGCTAGTCAAGTTTTGTTCAGTATTCTAAAGTGATTGGCAATCGTAACTTCCTATCCAACACCTTGAAGATCGAGGCCATACATGTATTGGTAGATCGTGCGCGTGCAAATTTCTTATCACTATGTGAATTGTGCTAGAATCAGGGTGCCTAAATATCTAGACTAAGACTCCTAATAATAATACATATTTGCACAAGAGTCAACATTTCAAGGTAAATGAGCTCCATTTTTATGATTTTTTTCAATTTTTCAATTTTTTTTTGAATTTTGATTTTTTTTATTTTTTTTGGAATTTTTCAATTTTTTCAAAAAGAAGAAGGAGTTCGTTTTTAATTATAGCATATTATCGTGGCATCTACTCTATACCCCCAAACCTAAACTAAACATTGTCATCAATGTTTCAAAATATGGAAAGAATTAAAAAGCATCATAGGGAAAGGGACATGCTGAGTAGAGTAAAAGGAGAGAGAATACCCGATTTCGGCGAAAGCAGAATTAAAACTCCGTTGTTCAAGGCAAAAATCCAACATATTTCAGCCGAGATCATATTGGATTAGAAAAATATATACAAAAGGAACAAAAGGGTTTTTAAAATTTTATCTACTGGATTATATACAAACAAAATTCACCATACACTAAAAGTCTAAAGAGTTGAGGATCAACCCACAAGAAAAAGTGTAGAGACATAGGAAGTTTCAAAACACTAAAATTGGACTTAAATGGGAATGAGAGTGAAAAACCGAATGAATTACCCCTAAACCTAAATTGTTCAACAGGTTTACTTTTAAGCACAAAATCTAACAATTTTAAGGGTTCAGGATTCAAAAGGTCTAACTCATGATGGACTGTTTTCGGGATGGGCAAACATGCAATTTCCAACTGTGGCTCTTTAAAAGTGTTATATTTTGAAGCAAAATAGTCCAAAAGGACTTGGGAAGCACACAGTTCCAAACCTAGATTAGGCATTTTCAGAAAAATTGGTTTTACAATATTGGTACAAACCAAATCTAGGTTGGGTGGAAGGCCACCAAATTGTGACTTAGGTAGAAGAATAGGCATATTATCAATCAAATCAAAATCTTCTAACTCATCTACACATGTCACATCATGCTCATTATCATCAATCACATTGGCAAGATTACAATCAGATTTATCAACATCATCAACAGATTTATTCTCGTGTATCGGCACATCAGGGGAAACATCACAATGTGACCTAGGTAGAGAATCAGACACATCAAATATATTTTCATGCATTTTGGTGTCTACAGAAGATTCAACTATTCCTATGTCATGCTCATATTCACAGAATAATTGTACGAATCCCATGTCAATATCAAAATCATATGAATTACAATGAGTATTAGAAAGAACAACATTCATGAAGGTCGAAGGCGAGAAGCCATATGTTATTGAACCAACAGGTTCCACAATATTTTCATGTTCTTCTAACATATCATCATAATCATCATAATCATCATCATGGTAGCATGCATATTGGTCCTTATTAACAGTGGTGGTGTCATTAGTCGATTCATGTTCCTCTAAATTAGGTTCATATTCAACATTATTTACATGAATGGGATTAGACACTTCATTAGGGACAACATACATTTCCTCATGAATTTCCTCCTTTTGTCGGTTAAGCAAAATCTGATCTAAATGTGCATGAATTCGTGCTGTAGATCTATCATAATCTTGCTTACAGAGTCTTAAAGCTTCTGTGGTGGAGTCTAAATTCATGGGAGTACAAAATTCTTCATGTTCAAATTGTGGTGAATGGTACATGTGTGCATGGTCATTAGGGTCTACAAAATATTGATTGCAACCCTCAAAGGATTGATTATGGTCCCAATGACTACCATTCTCACAATTCATGGGCATTTCATACATTGGATTTTCTCTTGATGGCCTAAAATTATGCAAAATATGACAATGCTCAACAGGGTGGTCTAAACTACCACATGCGGGACATGCATAGATTTCAGGTTGCCTAAGAAAGTTAGATGTGATAGATTCCTCATGTGATTGCATTTCTAAAGCTGCGATTCGAGCTTCTATTTGATCCATAAGTGATGACTGGGTGAGTGAGGCACTAGCAAAATGTTCATTTTCACGTTGCGATGAATGATGCATGTATGAATAGTCATTAGGGTTCATGTGTTGCGGCTCGGGACTTTGAAAATGTCCAAAATAATTCCTATGACTATTGACATCATGGTCCGTGGATGGTTCATAACGTGGCACATTCCCATAAGCAAGTTCTCTAAGAGTTTTATTTCCATCTCCAGGAGCAGACCAAAATCCAGACATGATTGGCTCAAAAAGCTAAGCAACTATGTTACAAAGCCCAAAATTTGGTTTTTTAAAGGGTTTGGATTTTTGGGAAAAATTTGGTTTTGGTGGGAGACATTTGAAAATTTGGTTTAAAATGGGAGAATTTTAAAAATTTGGTTTATGGGAAAATTTTGGTTTTTGATGGGCTAGAAAAGTTTGGTTTAAAATGGGAGCAAAAGAAAATTTTAAAATTTTAATTTTTTTTTTTTTTTTATAAAAAAAAGAAGAAAATAAAGTTTGGTTTTTGAAATGGGAGCAAGCCCACTGTGCAAGCCTCTAATGAAATGGAAGAAGGCTGCGGCCTACGAAAATCCAAGTTTTAATTTTGAAAGTTTAATTTGGCCCAGTTGGTTAAGGCCCGACGTTTGTTTTAAAACTTTGGTTTCGAGGTCCACTTACAAGTCCATAATCAGTTATAAGCTCAGCTGGGTTTAAACCCAGAGTCCAAAATATAAGTCCAGAGGAAAAATTTAAACAAGCCCACACAAAATAAATACAAGCCCACAAATTAAACAACAAGCCCAAAAATAAATTATTACAAACCCAAAATAGAAAAATAAAAAGCCCAAAAAAATTGGGTTAATTATTACAAGCCCACAATTAAAAAAATTTGGAAGCCCACAGGTTGGGTTCTCTCAATGAATGGGTTTAGGCTTACCTGTTTAGCACAGCCCAGCTGCTCTGATATTGTTGCAAAAACCCAGTTGGGTTTTGGTTCTTTTCCTTGGTGGCGTCCCAGCAGAGGAAAAACAGGTTCAGAATCAGCAGGTCCAACAGCAGATGCAGATGCAAATGCTATGAAATGAAATACAAACTAGCTAAGAAAAACACAGATAAAACACAGCACCAATCCCCGGCAACGACGCCAAAAAACTTGTTAGGTCCCGGGAAAGCGTATAAAAATGATGATGCAATGAAAACGGGCCTACAGTAATACCGCAAGTGCACGGTCGTCAGTTGTAGCTCGTGCAAGTACGGGTCGATCCACAGAGATCGGGTGTGTTTCGGAAATGTGTCTTAGCTATTTGGGTTCCTAGATTTGCTTTGGGCTTAGAAGCCCTTTTGGAAGTGTTGGGCTTAATGGGTTTGGTTTTTAACAATGAAAGGAACTGAGCTTGGGCTCGGTTGGTCTTTGAAATGCAAATTGGGCTTTGGCCTTTGAGGTAGACTGAGCCTTGGACTCAATTGGTTTGGTCTTGGGCTTTTGAGTTTAGGCTTATGGAATAAGCCCACAGGTTGGTTGAACTGGGCTTTGAATTTTTTATGAGCTGGGCTTCAACTTTTAGTCCAAACCTGGGCTTGTAACTGTGGATTGGGCCTTAATCTTTTTGGAATGAGCTGAGCTTTGGGCTCAGTTGGGTTGGCCTTGGAAGGCAGCAGGAGTGGCAGCAGCAGCAGCTAGTGATGCAGCAGGAACTGCAGGAAGGCAGTGCAGCAGTGCAGTACTGCAGGTGAAGCAGCAGCAGTGACAGAATGCACAAGGAATGGCAAGAAAACAGCAAACACAAGCAATACAAGACAAGATTGAACCAAGGCCTAAGGCCAAGGGCAGGGTTGTGGTGAAAATAGCAAATGAAAGAAAGAAAACAATAAGCAATGGAATGAGTCTAAACATGAAAAAGATCAAAATAAAAACAAAACAGTGAAGACAAGAGGATGAACTCAACTGATCATGCCAATTCTTCCCTAAAGCAGGTAAAGGTAAAGGTTCAAGCCTGCCTTTTACCTAGGGTGTTTCACCAATGGATAGTTGAATCACAACTAAAGTGTCAATCCTAAGCACTAAATGTCTGACTAAAGCACAATTAGTCAGAGAATTTGACAATATCAAATAGGTATGAGTTGTGGTAATATCACATAGTTTTATCCTAACTACAAAGCATGCATGATATGCACTGTGAGAGTAAAATGTGGTTTACCTTGATTCAATTCTATCCTAGAATATTTCACACATCTAAGAGTGACATGAACAACATGAGAACACTTACAAGACAGGACAGAACATACACATTAACATACACAGAACACATTGAAAAATGTTAACAGAACATGAACATTAACTATAACTAACAGGAGCATTATCACAACTAACATGAACATAACTGAAACTAACAATGAACAATTAACAATGAACATAACTAAATTTTAACTGAAACATGGACATGAAAAGTAGCAGAACTGAGCATAAAATGAAACTGAGTTGTAAACTGAAAATTAACAGGACATGAGAGTCCTGGATGTAGGCTAGTCCAAACATCCTTTCTAACACAACTGATAGGGCTATTTATAGTCACAGACCCAAATTCCCTAAATTACCTAATTCCCCCAAAATTAGGGTTTGTTCTTCCCCAAATTACAAAAATTGAAATTAGGTTTTACCTAATCACTGATAGCACTCAATAGCTTCGACCCATTCTTCTCCTCAGTCTCCTGCTCCAATCCCATGCTTCAATTACGTATTTCTAACTCGTCCTATTTTATTGATTTCTTCCCTAGGTTTTTAGAGAGAAATTAGGGGAGAAATCTATACAATAGGAGGCTAGAACAAAGGGGGTAATGATGGTGGAGGATAGGTGTGATGATGGTGGAGGTGTGGTGGTGAAGCGGCAGTGGCAGAGGTGGTGTTCTGGTGGTGGCAGGACATGGCTCTGTTGAAGACGGTGGTTCTGCAGAGAGGATATGGCTCGATGGTTTGGGAGAGAAGGGGGTGTGTCTGGTTAGGTGGGTGGTGCTCGGTCACTAGGGTGTAAGGCAGGTGTATCTAGTTTCGATGTTCTGTGACTCTGAGCTGCGAGATGCGAAGATGGTTGGTAGATCGGACGGTGATGCGGGGGCAAGCGATGAGCGACCGTTGGATTATATGATACAACAAAATCAACGATGCCAGATGGAGTTAGGTACTGTAGTGTTAGGCGGAGATATCAAACTTTGATGCACAGCAAGGGAGCGACCGTTGGATTCAACTACCATCTAATCTGAAGGCTTGGAATTTCAGCGCTGTGGTGCTTGGCAGAGACATCAGATTTTGATGCTCAGCAAGGAGCGACCGTCGGATGCTTCTGAGAAATGATCTGATGGCTGAGAACGGAGGCGCTTTTGTGTGTAGAAAATGAGGTTGTGCGCACCATTCTTCGCGGCTTCCTTGCGTAATTTCTCCCGACTTTTCACTAGTTTTCTGCTCTTTTCGCTCCGCGACTCATCCGAACTTTATTTACTACCTAAAAATGCAAAATTAATTAATAAAAATATTTATTCATGAAAACAATGAAAATACAGAATATGGGATAAAATGTAGAATTAATGCATAAAAGATGAGTTAAAATGCCAACAAAAAGGGATAAATATATACAATATTTGGCACTCATCAATGACACATGATGGTTTACCAACTCCATCTCCGAAGCGTGCTCCATATCAAAACCACAGAGAGACCTCACGACGTCCACTAACGCAAGAGAAGCTAGACTCAAGATATCCACGTTTCCCGCTTCCAATGGAGAAGATATTGGAATTGCTGGAGGCATGGGTATGAGACGGAGAAGTGCAACTGCCTTCTGTGTGGCATCCGCCGACTAATCAAGAAATGACAGACCCGAGGTATTGTCATCATCATCGATTCCTTCATCACCCTACTAGTGAATGCAACGCCTTGAAGCGCATCGTTCAGGAGAAGCTTAATTCGGAGGAGTTGCCTTCCCTCTACGGAAATTAATGTGTACGGTTTCCTTGAAGAGGTTGCTCGGGAAGATTCAGTTTCGTACAAATGAGACTCCAAAGAGCAAGTAAGTTCTATCAAACAATTTTACGAGAAAGATAGTTTTAGATTTTACTGGGGACTTGACACCCCACACATGAGAAAGAGATTTGATAACCAAACACCATGTTTGTTTCCCTTTCATACTTCCCTTTTCGTATGATATTTGCAATTTCATATGACATGTGCTATCATTCATAACCAAGATATAAATTCCATTTAGAATAAATCTCTTTCAGAAAAGTCATTCATAAAACTATCTCAAAATAAACCAATTCAACCAACTATTAGTTCAAAACCTAAAATTAAATTGTGAAAGGAAATCCTCACAATCACTCAAAAACATCTAAAGAAAGAAAGCAAGTAGGCAGCACGAATCCTTCAAGGAAAGTCCTTCAACAGCAACTCTTCTTTCTGAGCAAGAGAAGCTTTCATCTTCTGAAGCGCGTCCTGTTTCAGCTTCAACTCCTTAGACAACCTCTCAACCTCTTCTTCCTGGCGAGCAACACATTCTGTGGAAGGAAATTCACCTTGCCATTTCTGAAGCTCCTAGATTTCGGAAAACCCTTTGAAGAACCAAGGAGCGTTGGATTCATACTGGACAAACACGTCTCGATGGCACTTCCAGTCTTCGATCATCTCCTCAGAAATGGTATGACCAGTCGTGATGCTCATCCCTTGAATGGAGAATAAAGCTTCTTGGACGCGATTGACTAATGCAAGGCGACTTTTGAGCTTCGTGGTGGTAGCAATGTGGCCGTGCTTCTTCCATATTGTTGTGTACAACTGCTCGAACTGAGCCGGCACACTGAACCCCCCAAACAACACATGACCTGCACGAGGGACATCAAAGGGAGGATCGAAGATATCCCCAGGAACAACAGGTTGCCTTGCCAATGATTCATCAGAAACCTTGTCAGCTGCAAGAGGTCTTTCAGAAAAAGTCACCATGGCTGCCTTATCAATGGGGACCGGCTCAAGAAGATCTTTAAGGGGAGTCGCCTTGACAGTAACGATAGCAGATGTTTCTTCTCCTGCATTCTTCCGGATGCCTACTTCACTCTGAGTGCTGATTTCCATCACGACCTCGTTTACAAGCTCACTAAGGTTACCACTCGGGGAATCACTCCGTCCAGTCGAACTTGCACCATCTCTGTCATCTGGAAAAGGACCGGTATCACCAGACTTCTCACCTGTATCACCAGACTTCTCAGCATGAGAATCAGTGTCACCAGACTTCTCAGCATAAGGATCAGTGTTACCAGACTTCCCAGCACAAAGGTCAATATCGCCAGACTTCTTACGAAGATCATCGTTACCGGACTTCTCGTTCTGAATGCGCGCCAATCTTGTGAAAACATTCTCTTTCGGAATTCCCTGATTTCAAGCAAGGATCACTCTTAGAAGAAATTACTCTGGAAAAATGAAGGAATTGACCGAAAGAAATTTAAATACCTGCATATTGGAGGAATTGAGGATCACCGATCCACATGCCTGCTTCTTAGACCGCACTCCTGCTTGGGGACTGCAGTCGTCAGCTCTGGTTCATTTACCTTGGAGTGGTTTCAATCGAGGATGCTCCTTCAAGAAGTCAGAAGATGGCTCGCCGCGGGAATCTGTCACAACCTCCTCCGAGAATTTCTGGAAGGTTAACAATTTCTCCCTCCAAAATTCCTTATACCTGCTAGTTATCGTCGTATTTCTTCCGATAAGAAAAAAAGGAAGGTTCTGCACTGACGAAAATGTGTCAGCATTAAGAATATATGGGAAAAGTTCTTTTGGAGCCTTCGATAGACGAAAAAATGGAACACCCTATTCAAATCCCATTTTCCGAGCAGCCCTGTCAATATTGTACAAAGACACAGCAAATTCTTCGTCAAATAAAGACGGGACATATCCCGGAGTGCAGCTTCGCAAGTAAATAAGTTCCCCAAGACTCGCGGTTTCGGCATAAGTACGCAACACAACATCAGAAACAATAGCAAAAGTCTTTGGCTGAACAATGGAAGGGTGGATCGGGCCCCATGGACGAAAATTTATGGAGGACACGTTGTCAAAAACATCCACAAGCTTCACACCGGTTTTTGGACGTCTCTTCTGCCAACGAAGTATTCTCGAACCACCATACAAACTGCTGAGTGAAGTTGCAGGAACATGAGCATAGCTTTTAAAATGTTCCCACAAAAACGCCTAAAGAAAATTAATGTGGATATGTGACTCCACCTTCTTATACCCATTGAAAGCATGCATGTCCGTCGCTAAGGCGTCCAGATGAGAATACAGTGATCCAAGAAATAAGGCACCTAGGGGAAGGACCTCACCTTTTGCCAGCTTTATAGCAAACATGACGAGGTCACCTCTTATGGTCTTCCTTCCAGAACCGTCGTCAAATATGTTTCTGGATAACCACTAATACATGAATGCAATCACGTTGAGCTCGTCTTCCAACTCCTGACCGGGTTTCGGGTCTACAGGAGACCACTCCGACACCCACCAAGTGTAAAAGCATTTCGTGTCTTTCTTCTCCTTCTCCCGCCTTTCTAAGTATATCATTATAATAACGACGTTCTGCATCAGTAAGTTTGTAAAAGAAGCTTCCAGCAACAGGCAGGTTCATCATGCAGCCACACTTTCCAGAGAAATGGTCATCTCTCCCCATCTGCATATAGATGTATGAGTAGAAGGACGCCACCGAGAAATGAAAGTGATCAAGCCTGCAACATCTTTCTTAATCTGAAGAGTGGCGGACACCATGACCGCATCAAGGATTTGCGCCTTAACTAAATTAGCCTTAATATTTTTATTACTCAGCATGCGTCTCATCCATCCTTCGTAAGAGCCCAACGGAGTGTGACAAATCTTGAAGTCAATAGGTGAAGGCGGATATTCATTTCTCCGAAGACAGAACCTCATCACAAGTGCTGAAGAAGAGGATGGATCAGCTTCCATATTTTCTGAACCAGGGAGCAGGACTATCTTGTGACTAGTATGTTTCATAATATTCGGAAAGGCACAGTGAACAACACATCATCTATGTTTGGCATATCTTTGAAGTTGTTAACACTCCCTGACTTGGCACCAACATTATCTTCAGAAGGCATTTCAACATGAGTCTTTTTGTTCATCCTACAAAAGACGAGAGAGTCAGTGCTAGTATAAAAACGCATGAGATGTGTAGTCACACACGACAAAACACACATTCACGTTAGAGTACACAAGGCTGGTATTGGGTCCAAACATCGGTATTGAGCCACGTCAACAAATGAAACCGTTGGTCAATTCTACAAAGTCAGGGCTAATACCCCCAAATGAGGTTGATATCACGTAGTCGAGCAGGTATTGGGCCACGCAAGAAAGATCGATATCATGTTAATAGGCGGGTATTGGGTCATATCAAAACCGTATTAGTCAGGGCCGGTCAAGGTCACCAGTCTGGTATTGGGCCACGTCAGCAAAGGACGAAGTCACAAGGTTGGTATTGCTCAAGTTTCAAGTCTGGTATTGATCAAGTCACAAGGCTGGTATTTCTTAAGTTTCAAATCTGGTATTGATCACGTCACAAGGCTGGTATTGCTCAAGTTTCAAGTCCGGTATTGATCAAGTCACAAAGGCCGGTATTAATCAGGACATAAGGCCTGTATAATATAATAGGTGCAAGATCGGTTTTCAGTCCAAGCACATCGTCCACGTTCAATCAAGCGTATATGGTAGGTCCGCACTCATTCGCACACATCATAACACGGTTTCACTTTGTTCATAGGGGTCGTGTCTACGAAATTCAAGGGAAAGGTTTTTCAAGCCATAACCTAAAAGCTAGGCTTTGCATGCAACAATGGAAGAAAAGAAGAAAAAACAATATATTCATGGATTGACCACTCGTTAAGCAATCCTAGCAAATATCGACGGTTTTTTCTATCAATTTCGGTGGAAGAACTAATCATGATATATATGGCGACTGCTCTGGCGACTGAAAACCAGAGTTCTCCACCGGAGTTATGGGAGATACCTTTGATTTCACGAATCTTTTCCCTTTCTGCTTTGCTTTCTCTTTCAGTCGATACCATTTTTGTTGATTTCCCTTTAGGTTTTCCAGTCAGTTTCTAGGGTTCTTAGTTTTCTTTTTAAGTTTTTTTTTTCCTTTTTGGTATGTCTAGGAAAATCAGGTCTTCCTCTCGACAGCAACAGTGTCCTCCTAATGATGCGTCTCCTGTATGTTCATCAGCTTCTTCTTCCACTGGCAAAATGGGCGTTGTTAATTCTTCCACGGTTTATTACCATTGTCCCTTTAAGGGTTTCCATGACTGTGGAGATAGGGTTTGCGAACGGGGATATGTTAAGGGTTCCTTTCTCCAACATCTACGCGCCAAGCATTTCTTCTCTGAGGACAAGAAGGCTGAATGTAGAGATTTAATATCTACAGATTTAAGGGTGTACCAAGCTTGGGAGGAAGTTCTTCTTCATCTTCGTATGTGGCTCTGCAGCAAGTGCATGCACTTGCATGCCCTAAGGTTACCCTGTAAAGGTAAGGAAGGTCTTTTTCATGGGGATATCATTGTCGGACCTATTAATGGGAGCGCTGGTGAGTCCCTTATACACGGATTGCCTAAACCTGCTAATGGAAATGTGATTGATGATGGCGCTTTTTCTCAGTATGAGTCTGTCGATGAGAACACCTCAGGCCCTATCGCTGAAACACTTTCACCTGAGCTTCTCAACTTGGTTCTGCAAAAACATGTACCTATTATTGCTTGCATTCCGCACCAATGCAGATTGGCCTTTTCCCGTACTCTCAAGGTGTGCCTTGATAAGGTACTTGCTAATCCAGCTGATATTTCAGCTTGGTTAAGACTCTTGCTACTCCCTATTTGTACCTTGCGCTTATACAGACCCAAGAACACAGCCGAGGAGAAGTCTGGTACGAGGAGGAAGCTTCAGGTCATGGACATAAATCAAGCGCTACTGGAATGGAAGGATGTTAATGGATGTGCTGTCTTGGTACGTAGATTGATTCAACAGCCTGTACACTTGCCGAACAAACCATCAGCAGGGAAGAAACAAGCTGCTGCCAGAAATAAGATTAGCTGCTTTTCAGCGGAGATTCGTGTACTTCAGTTTTATGGTGTTGCTCCTCGCAACGAATCCACTCTCCCTGACCTATAAGCCAAGCATCCAGTAGCCCCGGCTCCTTCAATTCCAACTGAATCTGTTGGTGTTGATGCTATCACAGTTGACTCTAAGGCTGTTTTTGGAGCTATTAGGAGCTTTCTTAAAGGAACCTCTTGTGGACGAGATGGTTTGCGAGCGCAACATTTGGTGGATGCATTGAGTGGTTCGGCTTCATCTGTAGAGGACGAGTTATTATCTTCAATCACTAGGGTCGTCAACTTATGGTTGGTTGGTAATTGCCCCGAGGTTTTAGATGAGTTCATATCTAGTGCACCCCTAACTCCTCTTTTGAAGCCGGGTGGCGGGCTTAGGCCTATTGCAGTGGGTACCATTTGGCGCAGACTGGTCTCCAAAATAGCTGCGTTTTCTGTCAGTTCGGCCATGACTTCTTACCTAGGCGATTACCAATTTGGTGTTGGTGTGCCTGTTGGGGGAGAGAGTATTTTACATGATGTAAATAACTTGCTGGAGTTGAAAGGTCAGTATACCAAGATGTCAATGTTGCTGGTTGACTTCTCTAATGCTTTCAATTTGGTGTGTCGGTCTCATCTTATTAAGGAAGTTCGACTCCATTGTCCAGGTATTTCACGTTGGGTGGAATTTTGTTATAGTAAGCATGCTAGACTTTATTATGGCCAATATATTTTGTCTTCGGCACTTGGTGTACAACAAGGGGACCCTCTTGGTCCTTTGTTGTTTTCTTTGACACTCCACCCACTTGTGAAAACTATTTCTTCTCGATGCAAACTTGATTTGCATGCCTGATACCTTGATGATGGGACTATTATTGGTGACACTCTTGAGGTGTCCAAAGCCCTCAACATCATTGAGTCTGAGGGGCCTGGTAGAGGTTTGCATCTTAATATAAAGAAAACGGAGGTTTTTTGGCCTAATGTTGATCCTAGAAGTTTCGAAGTAGATGTTTTCCCTCGAGATATTGGCTGGCCTACCAATGGTGTCAAACTTCTGGGAGGGACAGTGAGTCTGGATTTGAATTTCATCAGTGACATGGCTTTGAGTAGAGTTCGCAAGACTATTCAGCTTATGTCTTCCATCAAGAAACTCCAGGACCCTCAGAGTGAGATGTTACTGCTTCATAACTTCACCGATGTGTCCAGATTATACTTTGCTATGCGTACCACCAAACCTGCAGCTCTACAACAAGCCACTGAACTTTTTGACGATCATTTATTTCAGTATTTGAGGCTTTTGATCACAGGAGATGGGGCAGGTTTTGGACCGTTGCAGAAACGTCTAGCTACTTTACCCATCAAAGATGGTAGCCTTGGCATCTATATTATGGCAGACACTCGCAACTATTGCTACCTTGCTTCCCAGAGTCAGACGGCTTCGGTACAAAAGTTGATTCTTGGTAGCGTATTCCGCTCAGACAAGGTTTCTGCTTATCAGTCGTCTCTTCATAACTTCATCCAGGTATGTGGTCTGCCTTCTAACTATTGCGTTGATGATACTCCCCCCCCCCTCTATGCACTCCCTGGCATTTATTTATTTTGACGCGGTTAAGAGGCAAATCCCCATCCAATTTCTTATGTATGCAAGAGATTCTGTTCTGTGACAGTGCAATCGGGTTAAGCATGCTCAAGACTATCTTTTGGCTGCTCCTATTAGTGGTCTGAATCAATGCCTTGGAACAAGACAGTTTAAAGTTGTTGTTTGTTATCGCCTTGGTATCCCCTTTTCCGTCGAAGGTGGCTTATGCTCAAGCTGCAATAGACCTATGGATATTTTTGGTTACCATGCTCTTCATTGTTCCAAGGATGTTGGGATCAAGTTTAGGCATGACCTTGTACGTGACATTATTGCTGATATATGTTACAAAGCTGGTGTGCCTGCTCGTAAGGAAGTCGCCCTTGGTTTTCTGTCAGATGATAACAAGGATTTGCGCCCTGCTGACATCCTTGTTCATAGTTGGGAAAACATCCAAGATGTTTGTATGGATGTTACAGGCGTTTTACCCTTCACAGGTGAAGGTGTTCGTGCTTTCATTCCGGGCCAGGCTATTGCGAAGGCTGTTATGCGCAAACGTACCAAATATTTAGATCAATGTGTTTCGCATGGTTATGGGCTTGGTGTTATAGCATCTTCCACGTTGGGAGAGCTTGGGGAGGATATGTTGTGTTTTTTTAAGAGGCTGAAGAATTGTCTTGTTAGTAATGATGTTAGTAAGGGAGTAGGTAAATTTCTTTTTCATAGACTAGGAGTTGCTATTCAAAAGGGTGTTGGCGCCCAGCTTGTTGCTAGGCTGCCACCTAAAGTTTTGTACGAATGAGTATTATTCTTTTTTTAATAATATATTGGAAGACAAAAAAAACGGAAAACTTACCTTGCTGCGGACGGACGGCGGCGGCGACGACGGCAAGCTCCAGCGGCAACGTTGGCGGCGACGTGAAGATCACGGACGAGATCTGGACACAACAAAAAAAAATCGTGAGAAAAGATAAAAGAGGTCGGTCCCTTTTATAGACAAAAAATTGGAAGAATCCCAATATAAAAAGGATTCCTCTTTTTGGATTCTTCTTTTGATTCAAACACCCAAGGAAGGAAACCGGTCCCACCAAAGGATTACATGCTTGCACGGCGGTGTTTACATGAACAATTACTAGCGGTCGGTCAAAATTCTTCCGGGTAAGCTTCCTTTATTCTGTCTTTCTCACATATGTATGTCACCATCTCATGCCTACCCCACAATAGTGTAACCATTATGTGCTAGGCAAGGGACTTAATGTTGATGGTGGATTTTCATTTAAGGCTAAAATTGTAAAAGCCAAAACTATGCGCTAACATCCTGCAAAGGATAAAGACACTGATAAAGTGGAGAATACTTCTTCACTATAAACTTATAGCATTACCAATTAATGCATGACCAGCCTTGTATTTCCTGTACTACTCTATTCTCATTATTGGTGCGGCATGACGACTGAGTGATCGCTCTCAGCAGAGCAACACGAATCTCCAAGCATTAAATAAGAAGGCATGTACGAAATACCCGTACATGATATAACTCTCGGAGTGTTATACTATCCCGATCGAACATCTGGTCTGTCCGTATCAGTTTCAGAAACGATCACGAGCATCCAACTTCACCAGCATGATAGGATGGCTTAGATCGGATCTATAACCCCCAGGCAGGTATTGGAGTATTCACCACCGACCTAATGCGGTCCCCGCATGGTCGGCCTCCCCAAAAGGGTAGCATGGCTTTCCAAATCGTCCATCCAAAGCAGCGCGGACGAGAAACCCTAATTTAGGGTCTGCGGCACATTACATGTGTCGCAAAGCAGTCTCAACTGTCCATCTTCGCAGGAATGGATGGAGGGTGTAGATGTAGATTCAAAGGGCCCAGAGCATGTCAACACAATCACCATGGGCCCGCCTATATAGATGACCGACCGGTCAGGACCAACTATAGTTGGTCTTTCCAGTTCGTGCGACCAAACAAGGCATGACGCACGGCCGGTGAAACCCTAATTAGGGTTTGAACATCACGAGCGTCCATTTTCTCCTGCACGAATGAAGGGTCCAGGAATATACTAGGCAGGTCCGGTGCGCATCAACATTATCGTCGTGGGCCCATCTATCTCCTCACCGGATCGGCCAAGGTATATCATGCCTGGTTGCCTTGATTCGCACGCCCAAACTAGGCGTGGTCACACCTCCCAATTGCAAACTAATCTCGACCACTCAACTTTTCCTGAAAAATTGAGTGGCTTAGATCACGTTTCTATGGGACAATGAAATACATGCGTGTACACCAGCCCGTCGTCTGCACACCAGACTAATCGGCCAAGACAGACCGGGCTTGGTCGCCTCGAAACGCGCGCCCGAAATTGGAATAACGCGCGGCCTTTGCGGCACCGGATTTCTGTCGCAAATTTATCTTAACCACTCCTCTTCACCGGACAAATCGAGTGGCTTAGATCACACTTTCACGGGACAATGAGGTATGGCCATGTACACCGACATGCCGTCTACACTCATGTATGATCGGCATTGCCAAAATCATGTCCCAAGCTTGGATTCGATCAAGCTGAAGAGTGATGCTTGCGCACCTCTTCATAAACCCTAATTCCACTAACGGTCGCAGATGAGTGTCTCAAAGATCATCTCGCCCGTTCAACTTCACCTGCTTGGTTATACATCCCTGGGCAGGAGTTAGTTGGTTAATGAGGTGTCATGGTGATTACCATCTGCCACTCTACCACACCATGTGGTCATCCAAGAGAGGACTTGCTTGGCAGCCTCCAAACCATCACATGAAGTAGGATGGACATGATGCTATTTTAAGACGCCCAACATCGATGCTTCATACATGCTGAATATATTTGATGCATTACATGCATAGAATTCACGTGATATTTTACAAGTATCAAATTCCCAAATAACTTAGTTATTTAACCTAGCATTACATGCTACCTTTTATGGGTCGCACGATCCGCACATTCGAGACATCAATCATGTCACAAACTGGGGGATACATACTGGGGTATTGGTCTGGCGGTTTACAGCGTGTAGCGCACAACGCGCTATCACAAGAACGTGTCAGGAAGTCATGGACGGTTAGTGATGATGGGAGAAGTGGGCAAGACTGATCGTGTAACACTAACACACACAACTCCACTACTCCATCACCCCACTTTCTCTACTTCCCATGAGAGACGTGGGTTAGGCTCAATGACTTGTATAAATAGGTTCTCCTCCCTATTTTCAAACAAGACAAGACAATAGAAGAAAGTTTTGATACAACCATATTCAAACACCGGAATTGATAGATTACATTCTGCAAGCCGGTTCAGCTTTCTGATACAAGTCATACATAGCCAACACCTTCACAATCTCAACACCTTCTTCGCTTCCCTCCCTAATATCAACCCCATATTCTTTACTTTGTGACCGAAGCAAGTCTGGAACGGCCATTTATTGGTTTAGGCCAGAATTGTAAAGATTGGTTTCTCGAATCACAAAGCACTCCCGTGCAGTGCATTTGTTTAGGGTTTAGATTCATTCCTCATCCACACATCCCAAATTACCAAATTCGGGAGGAATAGTTTTCACCCATAAACAGACCTTTTTGAAGAGGAACTTGATTAGTACAGAAACTATGAGAACAATATGGGAATCTCAGAATAAAATCTTTTGGTTCATTTTAAACGTTAGAGCATTGCTCGGTCGAACTCACAAGTGTTGCTATCTCAAGCTTGTTGACAAATTTAGTTGTCAAAACTATATCTTGGTTTCTAGTCTACAATTAGTCAAGTCTCGGACTAGGATAGAAATGTAGTTGAGAAACAAAGGATTACAGCAGTCATAGTTGCATTCAAACCGTTTGAAGGCGAAGATCAACCGGAGCTTTTGGATAACTTCATCAAAAAAAGGTAAGTGAAGACTGAACCACCTATAACTCAATTTGTATTCACTTTCTATCATCTGAGACGATGTCGCATAACTAATTAGACTAGTATGCATAAACAAGAATTTCGAGTCAAGTTTATCTTGATAATTTCTCGAAATATAATGGTTAATCTTAATAAACTTTTTTCATACTTGATGAATTTCGATTAAAGACAATTTACTGTTCGGAATCAAAATCATGATTCAAGTTTATCATTCGGAAATAGCCTGGAATAGTTTTATGTGTCACTGATGTTATTCAGGAATGTTTCGAATAAATTTAGAAAAATATAGAACTATTATTGATTCGGTAAAAAGACAGTGGTATCAGTTTTACTGGAAAAACTGTTATAAGTCTAAACATGTATTACATGTATTCATACAAGTAGTGGAATAGATAAATACTTGTATGCAAACCATTCTTGAACTGTGGTTACGGTAACCGGCCGGGGATGAGTATCCTAATCGGTATGCGAACTCAAACAGTTTTGTGTTCCTGAACTCGGTAGCGTTTCCAAACCGGTTCGCAAACCGATTTAGTTTTGTGAACTCCGGAACCGGCGACAGTCTTTGAGTTTCCAAACCGGTACGTAAACCTTAAAAGTTCTGTGAATTCCGGAACTTAGGTTTAGTGGAAAGTTTGCAAAATAGTACGCAGACCTAAAAAGTTTTGTGAATTCCGGAACTCGGTTTTGGTTTAAAGCTTCCAAATCGGTTTGCGAACTGTGACTGAACTGACTCACGAACTACTATATATTTGTACTAGTACATTCACTATTCATGTCGATTATATTTTAAAGTGTGTTTAAATTATTTCTTTGAAATAATTAACATTTGATTAATTTTCTATAAACACTAGACTTAATTGATCACATGTTTGTGACTCAAAGTTAATGTCTTATGTGTTCATGAAAATGAAGATTAAGATTTTAAGTTCAAACCGGGTAGTTTTCGCTAACCATGTTGAACATAGTCTTTGTACACGGTTCAGGTACGGTCTCACCTATCCAGAGTGTATATCTTGTTTATGTAAATAAGATTCAAAGTTTCATCTAGCGGTGGATATTGTTTGCTTGGTTTCAAAGCTATCTTATTTTAAACCTAAAGCAACCTACGCTTTGAATATCTATAAAGGAGAACTCCAAGCAACTGGGATCTTTGAATCCTGACACTACTTTTTGGTGTGTCCTAGTTGTATCTAGAGTTTTCCTCTCCATAAACCCCTTTAGGGTTTAGCGATTATAAATACTTCATTGGGATTCGTGAAGTCAGTTCCATTTATCTTTCCTTGATAATTTGAGTATCCTGATCTTGATTGTTTGTAGAGCTTACTCCAACGATCAAGATAGATAGTGATCATCAAAGTTCACTTTGTCTCATACTTTGGTGATTCCATAATTTTTATATTTGTGAGGCGAATAATAATCTAGGTTGTACTTCGGGTTGCACAAGTCCGTATTTTGAGGATAACTAGACTTTTGTAAAATTGCTATCGATTTCCATCACCTTGATCATACGTTTGATTTTGATCATCCATTTCGATCGTACTCAGAAATCAATTATATAGGCTTAATCAGTGGGAGAAAGATTTGGTTTAAAGTCTTCAATTCAGTTGAAACAACTCTTAGTTGGTGTGACGTCATCTAAGGAATCAATTGCGCAAAGTCTTGTTGGGATTTAAGACGCATGAAGAGCGGGACTGTACCTTAATCGACGGAATACCTTTTAGGGATCAACTACATTCCAATTCGAAGTTAATTGGTAGTAGGTTAATGTCTGTAGCGGCTTAATAAAGTTTGGTGTTCAATTTGGATGAGGTCCCGGGGTTTTTCTGCATTTGCGGTTCCTCGTTAACAAAGGTTCTGGTGTTTGTGTTATTTATTTTTCCGCATTATATTGTTTATCTTTATAATTGAAATATCACAGATTGTGCATTGATCAATCTTAGTAGATACATCCGACCTAGTTTGTTGGATACAGCTAGATTGATTCTTCGATAATTGGTCTTTGGTACCATCCAAGTATTCTCTTTGTGATTAGGTTCACGAACTTGATTCTGTAAACATTCTAATCAAAAGAGATAGAGATATAACTCTAAGATACTATGTTAGAGCATTACTCGGTCGAACTCGCATGCGTTACTATCTTAAGAATGTTTGTCAATGTTAGTGATCAAAACTATAAGTCTTGATTTCTATCCTATTTATAGATGTCTCGGACTAGGATATAGATAGTGTAGTTGAGCTTAGATCTCTCGGCGTTCATCTCTTGAAGAGGAATAACTACTAAGGGGAGCTTGTGGAAGTTCTTCGACAAAAGGTATGTGGAGACTTGAACTCATCTATCACTTGGAAAGTTTATTTCTACTATCTCCTATATTGAGACATAAGTCGTGTTACGATATAGTTTTCTCTATACACATTTGAGATTTCGAGCTGAGTACATCTCGCTTACATATATCTCGAAATATGTGTTGGTAAGCTTTTGCTTCAACCAAGTTCATCTTATATCATGAGAAAATTGCCGAGTAACATCTTACATGGTTTTTGTGATACAATCATTTGATGTAGGCTTGGAATGTTTCGATAATGATTATTTCAATATCTTGAAAATTGCTTTGATGCTAACAGTGTGTGAAAACGGCTATTGTCATTATAGAAGAATGTTTCAATGATTGAAATAAAGAGTTGAGTATGTAACCATCTTTGGATATAAGCATATATAGTATGTTCGCATATTAGTGTATAAATCCATACGGAACCAAGAGTATGCATATGTGTCTTTACGAAATTGGTGAAGGAGACAAGATAAGTATGCGTTCCCGTACGCATACTGGCGGAAGTTTTCAAACCGAAAATATCTGCTGAGTTTGGGAATTACAGACTCCTAAACTAGTCACCTTAAGTATGCATACCCGTGCGCATACTGGCGGAAGTTTTTGAACCGAAAATTTCTGCTGAGTTTGGAAACTTAACAAACTCAAAATCTGGTTGCTTAAGTACGCATACCCGTATGCATACTTAAGCTGGTTACTTTGTCAAATCGGTCAGTTCATGGACTTAAACATTTAAATCATAAGGAATGCAATCTTTGCAAACCGTGGCTGTAATGTTCATGATTGATTCAAGTGAATCAAACCGATTTGGTTTCGATTGTGTTTTCTATACAATTGAACAACTCTTTAACTAGTTTCATTTGAGTCATTTGAACTAGTTATGGTTAAGATGAATAAGGTTGATATGAGAGTAATCATATGGATAACCTCGGTTATCTATTTGTGAACGAACCTGGTGTACACGTTTAGGTACGGTTACATAAACCTAAATGAGGGTACATTTCATTTGTATGTAACAAGATAGGTTAGATGTAATAGTTGAAATATATTAGCTTGGTTGAATCAGGTTTTTCATCTAACGGTGAATATTGAATGCTTTTTTATCAAAATAACTTGGATTGCAAACCCTGATTTGAAAACTATATAAAGGAGAACTCTAGCAACTGGGAAACCTAATCCCCACACCTCCTGTGTGTTACTAGTTGCATAACTAGAGTCGATTCTCCTTTAACCTTAGGTTTCTTCTCGAGACCCTGTAGGTTAACGACTTGAAGACTTCATTGGGATTCTGAATCCAGACCCAACTATTATCTTTGTAGTTGCGTGATATGATCTTACTGTTTCTATCGTGTTGAGTGCAATTGAAATAATTGGCTCGAGATTTTATATCTCCGATATGCAAGATATATAGAACAGTAATCACAAACAAACTTCGTCTCATCGTTTGTGATTCCACAATAACTTATTTCGCTAGTCGATTAAGTTTATTGTGAGGTGATTGATAATTCTAGGCTGTTCTTTGAGAATATAAGTCTGGGTTATCAATTGGTTCCTGTTCACCTTGATTTATCTAAAGACGTAACAAAAACTGTTGGATATTTCTGTGGGAGACAGATTTATTCAATCCTATAGACTTTTCTGTGTGAGACATATTTGTCTATCAAGTCTTCCACTTTGGGTCGTAGCAACTCTTAGTTGTGGGTGAGATCAGCTAAGGGAATCAAGTGCGTAGTATCCTGCTGGGATCAGAGACGTAAGAAGTGCAACTGTACCTTGAATCAGTGTGAGATTGATTAGGGTTCAACTACAGTCCAGTCCGAAGTTAATTGGTAGTAGGCTAGTGTCTGTAGCAGTTTAATACAGTGTGGTTTTCAAACTAAACTAGGTCTCGGGGTTTTTCTGCATTTGCGGTTTCTTCGTTAACAAAATTCTGGTGTATGTGTTATTTCTTTTCCGCATTATATTTTGTTATATAATTTAAATATAAATTAGAATATCCAACCTTTGGTTATTGATTTACATTGATTGACACTTGAACATTGGTCTTTGGTACCGTTCAAGTTACTCCTCTTAATCAATCGGCCTCGCAGATTTCTATTTGATGATTGCGGATTGAATTAAGAGTTAGAGATATTAAACTCTTTGATATACTTCATTCTAGTTTGAGTCTGACTGTGTAGTTGATTCTCTAGAAAGTGTATTGGAGTAAGCCCTCTCAGATTGCCAAAAGAATTGTTGTGTGTGGCTGCTAGACCCCGGCCTTTTCATATTATTCCTTGATTGAGTTTATCTCTCGGAGTTGTATTGAGTTTGTCCATACAGATTGCCTAAGAAAAAAGTGGTGGTGTATTTTGATACCCACGAAATACTAGGAAACTTCTTGTGATAATTTATTCTTGGATACGACTAGATTGATTCTTGGACGGTCTTTGGTACCGTCCAAGTATTCTCTTTGTGATTAGGTTCACGGACTTGATTCTGTAAACGTTCTAATCGAAAGAGATATAGATATAACTCTAAGATAATATTCCTTGATTGAGTTTATCTCTCAGAGTTGTATTGAGTTTGTGCATACAGATTGCCTAAGAAAAAACTGATGGTGTATTTTGATACCCCCGCGTTTTCGTTAAATACTAGGAAACTTCTTGTGAGAATTTATTCTTGCTTTTGAGAAGGATAACTAGGGTTTGGTATAGCAAAATTTTTGATTACACAAGCTATTCTTAATGATTTTCATCTTGCATGTTTTTAGATTTATTTATTTAAATTCTAAAGTTTTTGGAAGATGAATTTGCAGTTTGTAATCATTATTGGTTTAATATACTGCAAAGTCTTATGAGATATATATGACACATGTCTTTCATATTAATGAATTGTGTTTCCAAAAATATAAGAGATATGTATTTTTGGAGAGAAAATTTGTTTTCTTAATTGATGTTGGTATTTTTGTAAACAGAATTCATGGGAATCAAAGACATGTGTCAACATATCATTTGTCCCCCATGCCCCCTTCAAAAAACGCCCCCATCAAAAAATTTCTCTGCTCAAATCTATTATATTTTTTATAAACTAAAAGTAGTACAAACTCTTTGAGAACTTTTTTCGTAGTATCGATCTACTCGTGATCACACTTTTGTGTTATTACTGTATTGTACACTCTGTAAGATTTTCTTATGTTGAGTCATACCGATTAAAATTATCTCCTTATTCGTAACTAGTGCTGAGATTAATTTAAGTCGATATTCAGGATACAAATCCATGTGATTTATTAATGTCTGACAAAATCCTTTTTTTAAACTAAAAGTAAGGTGACTCGTGTTGTTCTTTTGGGAATGACATAAAATGGCGGAGAGTTCCTAATTGGGTTGGTGCTTAATTGATATATCTTTGTGGGGAGTGTAGTTGTGGAATTTACAGGGGATGCTTGTATCTTAAATATCCTAGATGAGCACTAAGTATTTTCTTACTATGTGATATCATCTAAATAAAGTTGATATGTAACACCTTTAAATTCTGAAATATCCTTTGGTTGAATTCGTTACAATCCCATGATTTTCGTATCTTTTCCAATTTCAATTGAAAAAAAGGGAGAATTAATTGGTAGTTTCGTACTACATACATATGGTTTACCGATCATTATGTAAGGGGAGAGAATCAATATCTATATATTTCACCTATTATGCAAAAGATGTAACTATAAGGGGGAGAAACATATCACCGTAGTATTACTTCAAATTTGTGATACAATTGAATTTTGGAGAAGATAATAATAATAATATGTTTCCGTATAACGACGATTGAGAATATTTGTTTTAAAAGTTGTTGTCGCTACGGATCTTCAACAACAACGATGCTGAGTTGAACATGTTTAGAGTCATTGCAATTTGAAGTAGCGAAGAATTCAAGGAGTTGAAGAAACCAAGGAAATCAAGGCATGATGGATTCAACGAGTTTTCGAAGCTTTATTTTTTTATCAATACGTATTCATAGTTTTACACTAAAATTGACATAGGGGGAGATTGTTAGAGTATTGCAAGGTCGAACTAACAACTGTTGTTATCTCAAGCTTGTTGTCAGATTTAGTTTTCAAAACAAAATCTTGATTTCTAATCAACAATTAGTTAAGTCTCGGATTAGGATAGAACTGTAGTTTAGAAACGAACATCACAACAGTCATCATTACGTTCTACCGTTTGAAGGCGAAGATCAACCGAAGCTTTTGGACATCTTCTTAAACAAAAGGCAAGTGAAGACTGAACCACATATTTCTCAAGTTATATTCATCTTTCTATCCGTGAGACGTTGTCGCATAACTAATCAGATTATCGTAAGCATATCAAGAATTTTGAGTCAAGTTTATCTTGTAATTAGTCCTCGAAATATATGACTAATTTTAATGAACATTTGTTCATACTTAATCAATTTCGGTTAAGGACGATTTATTGTTCATAATCTAAATCGTGAATCAAGATTATCATTCAAAAATAGCCTGGAACAATGATTTGTGTCATTGATGTAATTTGAGAATGTTTCGAATTGACTTAAAGGGAAATATAGAACTACTGTAAATTCAGATACATGACAGTATGTACACCAGTGTTACAAACTGGGAAAACCGTTAAGTTACGGAGCCAGAGTACATGTACCAACACACGTACCGGAGTAGCTATATGTCGACAGCAACATTTTGGTACACATACCAGTATGCATGCCTTAAAAAGTCTACGAACTCGTGAACCCGGAGCAATACGTAAATCAGTACGCGTACTGGAAAAAAAACTGTCGGTTTTGGAACTGATGTGGTATCCATGTTGGTACACATACCGAAAATGTTTTGTATGTTCCGGAATTTTAATTTTTATGAAGGGTACACGTACTATGACAAATATGTTCACGAACAAGGTTTAAATACACATACTTACCATGTTGATTAAATTCATATGCACATAAAATTATTTCTTCGAGATAATTAGCATTTGAATAATCTCTAAAAACTCTATAGACATATTTGATCACATAATTGTGACTCAAGGTAAAGTCTTAAACGTTATATGAAAAATACTTAAGCTTATAGTTAAGTTGGCTAGTTTCGGCTATCATTCATGAGCGTGGTCTTTGTACACGTCTCGATTACGGTTCATCCTAAACAGAGTATATATTTTGTTATGTTAATCAGATTCAAAGATTCATCTAATAGTGGATATTGTTTGCTTGGTTCCAAATCTGTCTTAGCTTAAACCTAAAGAAACCTATGCTCTGAATGTCTATAAAATGGGAATCTCAAACAACTGAGATCTTTGAATCCCATCACTACTTTTTTAATGACCCATCTCACCACCGACACTGTCCTCACTTAGCCACTGTGGTCATCCGGTAGTGTGGGGTTTTCAACGGACATCGTTGCGGTCATCCAGCAGCAGCTTCCCGGGAGGTCACCCATCCCTGGGTTACTCCCGTCCGAGCATACTTAACTGCAGATTTTATGCCAACTCTGGAGCCAATTGTGCTGAAAAGGCCTCGGTGATAGGAAAGGACAAACCATTACCTATATTCCATTCGGCCAACCACTGCCGAATATTGGGGTATTGCAATACCACCAACTTAAATTAGAGTCGTCCTCGGCTATGGAATATATATATATATACAAGCCCAGATATCCGACGTACCCTACCCCTCATGAGAAGCACCCGGACCAACCCCGACCATCGTACCTTCCCACCCTCGGCAAGTAACCCGTAGTCGACTCTGATACCATTTATAATGACCCGTCCCTCCAACGATACTCTCCCCACTTAGCCACTGCCGTCATCCGACAGTGTGGGGTTTTTAACGGGAATCGATGCGGTAATCCAGCAGTAACTTCCCGGGAGGTCACCCGTCCCTGGATTGCTCCGCCCTGCCAACTCTGGAGCCAACTGTGTTGAAAAGGCCTCAGTGTTAGGAAAGGACAAACCATTACTTATATTCCATTCATCCAACCACTGCCGAATATCGGGGTATTCCAACTTTTTGGTATGTCCTAGTTGTAAACTAGAGTCTTCCTCTTCCTAAAACCCTTTTTGGGTTTAACAACTACAAAGAATTCAGAGAGATTCGTGAAGCCAGGTTCAGCTATTGTTTATCTGGATAGATCGGGTATCCTGATCTTGATTTGATTGTTGAGCTTTCTCCAACAATCAAGATAAATAATAATTATCAAAGTTCTCTTCGTCTCAGTCTTTGTTGACTCCACAAGTTTAATACCTGTGAGGTGAACAATAATCTAGGTTGCTCTTCAGGAAGCATAAGTCCGGATTTTGAGATTATCTAGACTTTGTCAATTGCTATCGATTTCCAATCTCACCTTTATCTACAATCAAAAAGTAAATCACACATATAGGTTTTTCTGTGGGAGACAGATTGTTTAAAGTCTTTAATTGAGTTGAAGAAACTCTTAGGCCTTAAAATACGTCAGCTAAGGGAATAAATTGTGTGGTGTCCTGCTGGGATTCAAGAGGCGTAAGGAGCGCGACTATAACTGAATTGTTGTGAGGGTTTAATTCGGTCTCAACTACATTCCAGAACGAAGTTAATTGGTAGTAGGCTAGTTTATGTAGCGGCTTAATACAGTTTGGTGTTCAATCTGGACTAGCTCCCGGGGTTTTTCTGCATTTGTGGTTTCCTCGTTAACAAAACTTCTATTGTCTGTGTTATTTATTTTTGTTTATCGTTATAATTGAAATATCACAGGTTGTACGTTAATCAATCAAAGTAGATACATCCATCCTTGTTTATTGAATACGACTTGATTGATATTTGGAAATTGATTTTTGGAATCACCCAAGTACTCTCACATACAAATTAGGTTCACAGACTTGTCTGTGTAAACTTTCTAATTGTGAGAGAAATAGATATAAATCGAAATATTATTTCTTGATTGATATTCATTAAGTTGAACTCTCGGAATTATATTTAAGTTTGACCATATAGGTTGCCTAAGAAAAAGTTGGTGGTGTATTTTGGTACCCCCGCTTTTCAGTATATTCAAGTCAGAATTCTTGATCCTAACATTTTTGGTATCAAATTTACTACTGCTGATGACAAGAATGCAATTCTATTTTGTGGTGCATGGAAATTTGGTGAATACTTGATTGTTTTGAAAGATTAGAACCTTACTATGGATTTTAATATGTTAGACTTTTCTATCACTCCATTTTGACTTGAATATAAAAATTTGCTTCTGGAATTTACATATGTTGATATCCTTAGACTTTTAGGGGTTATTGTTGAAGAAGAAAGAGTAGTCAAAAATAATGGAATTAATCCACCCAAATCATTAAAACATAGAACTTTAATTTTAATTGATGTTACAACTCCTCTTATTTCTGGTGTATATAGGCTGCTGGAGTTACTAGATGGGTTGATTTTTCTATGAAAAGCAACCTTACCGTCCATGCCTTGATTGTAAAATTCTACATAAAGTCAATTAATATGTCGATATGACCCAGAGAAGAATATAAATGAAAAACTTGTTCGAGGTTTTGTTTTTGTTGAACCAATTTATCCTCAATATAGTGATGTTCAAGAAGAAGCTCAACATTTTCTGCAGCATGGTTCACAAAGAAGATCAAGATTGAGACAACCTTTGGCTCAATAACAGACTAGACCTTATGATGGTATGCAAATTTCTCATTTTTTCCCAAGGGTTCTGATATAACTTATTCTTAAAATGATACATTTATTGTGTCTAGACCATCTTCTAATTCAAAATCTTCTTTTACTTTGGAAAGTGAAGTTGCTAGCACTAATGGGAATAATAAGAGAACCATATATAATTTTTCACTATGCTGGTTGTTAAGGAACCTAATATTTTTGATCATGCGTCGCCACATTTTAAACAATTCTAAACTTCGAAAAAAAGAATCTACATGAAAGAAAAAGAAATGGAACCTTTACGCAAAGTTTACTATATTTCTATTACTATCTGCTGTTGTTTGGATATTGTTAGAGCATTGCTCGGTTGAACCCAGCAAGCATTGGTATGTCAAGTTTAGTTCTCATATTTAGTTCCAAAACTCCAGATAGCTTGATTAGACTACTAAAGTTTACTTTGTTAGGTTAGACTAGGAAGTCTAGAGTTGTCGAGTCATACAAGTATTACTGTGGATAACCTGAAAAATCTAAAGACATATTGACATCAAAAAATACATATCCCTTTTGTTCGAGGTTAGTAATACAACACTTGACTTGTTTCCATTTCTATCTACGTTACTTTCAAGTCGTTTAGATTGAAAACATAACATGCAAAGTTATATACATATATATGTATATATATATAGAGAGAGAGAGACTTGATCATTTTATCATGATCGAAGTGTCAAGGAAGAATATACAAGTTTTATCACAACTTATGTGTATTGGATTACGAAGTATAACATTTATCTTTGGAATTTCGTAATTGCGACATAGACATTATCTTTGTAACTTGTTACTAGATTGTGTAATGAACTTAGGATTGATTATATACCTATAAAACTATGTTTAATCACATGAGTTTAAGGAAGTATACTAGCAAAACTTGTTTCGTAGTTGATAAGAATCAATGAGATTGGTGGTTCGATTCCTATTAGGGATCTACAACATGACCGATCCTTATTTGGGGATCCATAACAGGACCGCTCTCTGATATATAGCAGGATCGATCCATAACACTTGGATTTATCCTTATAGTTAAATTTGGTTCCAATACATATTATATATAACAAGTGTATACCTTGTGGTTGTTATCTTCTTGATAGTCTCTGTCTGTATTAGATCACGCAAGGCATATGTCATATAGGTTGACCTCGAAAAGATTGTGGTGTGCTTGGTACCCTCGTCCTTTCAGATATCAAACCTAATCCGACGTCATAAGCTCATGTGTAAATTTTAACTCTAAAACCATTCTGTAAGTTGAGGGAATCCAAAAACTCATAAGACACCTAATTATAGAGGTGAGCATGGGTGGTATAACTCGTCAATCTGATCCAATAGACCCAGAATTTGATAGGTGGACACCCCACCCGCTCATAGAGGATTGGATTTCAAGATCCATTAAACATCAAATTAGATATGGGTGCATCTCTACAAAACCATTTCACACGCATTAGTTAGATTAAAGGTACTTTCAGAATTATGCAATATATGCAGGTAAATTTTGTAATTGTGCCCAATATCATAACCACTTCATATTATTCATCTATGGAAGTTTTAGCATTACACGTAGTTATTAGAGAGGCAGAGAGGATTTAGTTATACTTGTAAGGATAATTTTTCAAGGATAGTTTAAAATGTTATAATATCTTTATTAATTTTTCTAAATATGTAAATAATACATGAAAATATTCAGTTTGGTCGTGCGCGCCCAAGCCTGCCTGTGCGCATAGGATTCCAAAGCATGTTATGTATCCCCTGGCCTGGCCTTGTTAGCTTAAATTGACGGACTCATATTTCCCTTTAACTTAATAGCCTGACATGGTACCTGCCCAGATAACCCGGCTTGGTACCTGTTTGAATTTTCTTAAGAGTTTTGCCTTTATACTAAATAAATTTGTTAAGTAAATTTTTATGTGTTTTGATTATATATTAAATTAAAAAATTTATTTTCATTTTAGTTTTGCATTTAGAAGGTTAATTATTTAAGATTATTTTAAATCGATTTTCGATGTTAGTTAGGCATATGGACTTCAACAGATTCTAACCCTGATTTTTATTAAAAAATTCTTATCATATATTATTACAAGATTTTGATTCCACTTTTAATAGTTTATATGAATAAAATATTTTTGGAGAAGGAATAAAATTCCCATATATCTTCTTTCGGTCCCACAGCATAATATTTAGGCATTACCCCTATCTTGCGTATCAGCACTATTGAAAACCTTGTGAGAAGTTTCCTCACGATTTATAGCATGTTTGGATGTCATAGTAGTTGCTTTTGTCTTATGGAAGAAGAAAAATCAGAAATTAGTTCAGATACATAATTTCAGATAAAAAAACTAACTTTTTGCGAAGCAAAATCATTTTTGCTCCTGACTTCTGATATGGTATCCAGATAGGCTAATACTAAGAGGCTTTAAAATCTTTCCCAAACAGATAAGTCTTTGGGTCGCCTCACAACAAATTCAATTTTGAATTGCACCTAGTCAATTAGTGGTTGTTTGGCACATTTTTAAATTACGTCATATATCAGACTCAACGTCAAATTGCACTTGGCATAAAATACGCTAGGTTAAATTTGGCAAATGCTAAAACTTGGCCGATTTGGAATCTGCCAAATTTATCTATTTCCATTGTGCTTGAGACTGAGACTGAAGCCACTATTAGATGTTTTGCCATCAATCATGCACTCTCTAAATGGTTTAGTCTAATAGTTATCATTAGGTTTTTAGATTCCCATAACCATTTGGATACTGTAGTGGCAATTGATTTTCAACTATTAAAAATAAGTTTCATTTTTGAATTAGGGATGATAAAATTTAGAATAACATTTGCGAACAAAAATACCTATTATTTGTGAAGTAAATTTTTTTTTCTTTTTTTTGACTTCTAATATTTATTTCAACTTTTAAAGAAATAGAAACTCACAGTGAAAATTTTACGACTATAAAACAATCCTCTAAAACAATCTATTGTATTTAATGGGCCGGTATTTGTTTGAGACTCATTATTCACCATAAAAGTTTTTCTACCGTTAAGAGCAGTTCCTATGGACTCGACAAACATGAAGTTTGTTCGTTTACTCCTATTATGGACTCAACAAACATGAAAAAGGATGGGAAAACTAACAAACTTGTTGGTTTTTTGAGTGAGACGGAAGAACAGACGCGCGCTTGATGGAAAACCGGGAGGTTGTAGCAAACACGCTGGCGTTTGAACCACAAACGCTGGCGTGTGTTCCAAAACCGCTAGTTTTTCCTTCACACGCCATCGTCTGCAGTTAATTGTCCCGCGTTTTACCCAAAACCGCGAACGGTTAAATACGGACGGCTGTAAACTCTTATCATCCAACGGTTAGAATTTTGAGTTCTAGAAGTACTCCCCATTTCAACTCCAAATTCACAAATTCTACACCTATAGTCTTCTTTACTCTTCTTGTTTGAGCTTAAAAAAATTCTTCAATTCTCCAATTCAACAAATTTGTCGAAAGAAGATGTCTCGGCCCTTGTTAGTTCGGAGAGCTCTGTATAATGAAGAAGAAGAAGAAGATGAATCAATTTGCAGAAACTATTTTTTTTTACCCATCTTGCTTCACAAACTATCCATTGGTGAATTTCTGTGCGGTTATTAACGGCGGGTTCTGCAGTGATTCCCGTAATCCGAGTCGTCGTGTTATATGGGAAATAGAAAATTGTTTTCGTACAATTAAGAAAGAAGTGAATGAGTTTGTAGCTTTAACTATGCAAGTAAATCAATATAGACTGAGAGGTGAAACTGATGCTGAGATGGTAACAAGATCTTTGGCTGAATGGCGAAGATGGAAAAATGTGGCTTTTCGTTTCGAAAAATGTTTCGAAATTCCTAAGGTGTTGAATAATTTCAACCCCTTCTTTGTAGTTATAGTTCCACCTAATACTTCTCATCAGTGAAGTTAACGTAAAACGCTTAATTTTAACCGTATCTAATTCAGTGAATCTAATGTAAAACGCTTAATTTTAAACATACGTAATTTCATTTAAATAAACCATCGCACTTTCATTTAAATAAACCATCGTACTTTTAATTGATTAAAACTAGAATTATAAATGTAGCAGAATTAAAATATAATCTCTCTAATGTTGTTCATCGTTAACTCGCTCATATTATTTTCGGGGCATGGATTCAACCATTCTCCAAGACTAGGGATTTCTCCATTTGCCAATATCTGGGATAAATTTCCAAAAGGAGAAAAAACTGGTTGAAGAACACTAGGCGATTGGAAAGCACTCGGTCCTGGTTGAAGAACATATTAGGGGATTGGAAAGCACTCGGACCTCCAAACATATAAGATGTTTGTTTTTTTGGTAGTGGCGTAACATTGTAGCAAGGATCATTTGGATTGTAGGCGAGAATGATGATGAAATGCTCCTAGGATCTGGCTGAATTACTTGAGGTTGAGATATAGACACAATTTATGGTAAAGTGCGTACATGTGTTTCTCCCACCACTGTATCATCACTCTCGTGCCATGATCTGTTGCTCCTGGAGGAAGCGGAAAACTGTGAACGCCCATCATCATTTACAGTTGGACTCAATCCAAACATTGTGTCCTTGTGCAATTTCCGACACACAACCAAGTGTGTAGCCTCGATTTGCCGATTCAGCCAATACATATCGTTCAGTTATCTCTTCAAGTCTTCGTTACCGGCAACCACATTGTAGTAAGGATAATCACGTTCCATAGCTTGGGAAACAATGGGGATCGTGGTTGGCTCACCTTTTGAAGTAATATTTGGCATCTCCCAACGAATTTGGGGGCATATTTGACGAAGATGATGAAGAAATTGCACCCGTGGTGGGGTGAGTCATAAAGCATGGATCTTTTGGAGGCAGCTGTCTAGGAACGATATTTGCAACATGATCCAGGCGTGATAACCCTGGGAAATCAAATCCATAGATGTGCATGTTGTATCTCCCAATTGCAGGCTTCGCAATCGACTTGTACCAGGTAACATACTGCGTTTCATCAATATTCCTCTTTCTATTTAGTTCATACCTGTCCCACTAGATTATTCTCAGCCGATCAAAATATGATCCAGAGGTTTGCATCTATGGTGGAAGGTTAATTGCAGTTGCATATATACCTTGTAACTGATACAACAATCTTTCTCCCAGGTACCAAACCCCTATATCCAGTTCTGGAGGGTAAAAAACAACTCTACGGGGAGAATAATTAAGAATACGTTCCATATTATTACCACCATACTCAGGAAAACCAAGGTAAGGGTTAACAAAAACATTTTCGTAGCTCCGAGTCATCTGTTGAAACCTCTGAACAAAAATGGAACCCGAGAAGTCGCTGCCAGTGTCTTTCGCTCGGTTGGTCGAGAGGTACATGTCCAAGATTGGAAATCTATGGGTATCATCTTTAAGGATTGGTTTACTAACACAGAAGTAGATATACCACCAATACTGCAAATTACTCCATAATTTTAGTATTTTGACTTAATCTACATTTGTTCATAAATATTATTTAAATTTAAAAACAATAATTTTGATGTGCCAGAAACCAGTGAAGTCAGCTATACCAATGGACGCTTGATCCAGCCCACAATCCATTTCTGCTAAAATTACAGATCCCCAGTTATAATCTGGTGCTTTGTAAAAATCTTCTAACGCTTCAAGCCAACCAATATGAGAAATAATCTGGTGCTTTGTAATAATTTTGGAAAGAACGTCTGACCCAGTATCCATAAGATAAACACCCTTTCGAGTTCAGGATAGTCATCTACATTTTCAGAGTCTTTGTTTTGGTTAAGGAAAAGCTTCAACGCTGAATATAATACCCCACCTCCTTTCAAATCTTTATGATCTTCACGTATATGTGATTCCATAAACGAGATCTCCCACTCCACTTGTGATCCCACAAATAAAATACAAATCAAGGAGCGTAATTCCTATTACAAGAATAATATCAACTATGATTAATTCTTTTGATTATTTAATAATTATTTAAAAAATAAAATTTAAGTTAACTTAAACAAACTTACCAATTTCAAAATCCATAAACACGCACACGTTTGTGTATCACACACACGCATTTTTGCTACAAACGCCGAGTCTAACCTTAACACGTCGCGTTTAACTTACACATGTGGATGTTCCCAATCCTGGCGCTTGATGCCCACTTTTGTTTCCATAGTGGAGAAACCTGTTTGGTCATCCACCTGGCTCAACAAAAACTTTAGTTTGTACATTTCCATAGGAATTTCCTCGAGGAATGCATTTTGTAGTTGTTTTGAGATACTATAGTTTTTTTTTTCATACTACAAATTTCATGCAATCTATTAAAATGAAAGGACGGGTTCTTAACCTGGCTAGTTTGGGGCCTATTCCACTCATTTGGTGCCTAAAAATTTCCTCTCCCAACTCTATCAAATGGCTATGGATGCCAAATTTCACAAAAAGTCTAATTTACCCCCAAATTAATTCCTAAAACTAACTCATATAAATACCAATCCATTACCATTTTCAGTAAAAATCCAAAAAACATAAAAACCTAAACCTAAAAAACTTTATATTTTCATCTTAATTTTTCAAATTCTCAAAATCCTATAATAAAAAAAAAATTGATCCTCTTTTCCAACGATCTTTGATCCAACCAAGAAAAAAATTGATCCTCTTTTCCAAAGATCTCCATCAACCCGTTCTAGTATTTGCATTTCTTCATTGATTAACATGTTTGAATTTCGATTTTTGAAAACCAAAATCTCTGATCTTACCTAGAATCGGTTTATGTTGACATATCGCAAAATCCGTTTTGGGTTTTGTTCTTCGGACATGAAGAACATGCGGAGTAATCGGTTTATATGATGATTATCATCGACCAATTCTGGGTTTGAAATCAGAATACGAAAAGCCCACCCCACTCTTTTGAGATGGTTAAGGTCTATATTTTGGATGATGCTGGTTTGAACTTAATGCACTTGAAGTTTTAATTAAAATTATGTGTATTAAACAAGTTTATGCATGCTCAAAAATTATGTTACCCAAACACATGCCAACAATTGGGCTACTCGATATGTCAACTTAATTCGATTGCCAAGGGTCCATCAGAAAATCGGTTTATGTGTGAAAAATCATGGGTCTAACAACCACACCCAATATTTCGTTTGACAATATGTATGGACTAACTCCAATATACTTTCAAGAGAAACAAATAGACAGTCAAACTCAATCTTAAAAAAAGTATATTAAAGAGTTATATCTCAATTCCTCAATTAATATAAGAAATAACTTGGACGGTATCAAAAACCAATATCCAAGTGTCAATCAATTTAATCAACAACCCAAAGGTCGGATTCACAATTGATTGAACTTAGTACAACCTGTGATATTTCAATTATATAATAAAATATAATGTGGAAAAGAAATAACACACTCACCAGAAATTTTGTTGACGAGAAAATCGCAAATGCAAAAAAAACCCGGGACCTAGTCCAGAATAAACACAGACTGATTATAAGATGTTACACAAATTTCCTACAACCTATTCGGACTAGATGTAATACCTGCTTCAACACAAATAGAACTCCTAGCACAACGCCGATTGTCTTTAGGAATTCTTCTCGTAAATCTTCTAGCAGAACCCAAGGCTCTCTTTAGAAGATACAACAACACGATTGATACGATTCGATATTTTGTTTGCACAAAACACCGGTTTGATTTCCCTTTAGATCTGAATCAAGGTTTTGGAACTCTTGTGTTTATTTTGATAAAAACAATTACTAGGTAAAAGTAATATCAAAACAAACTTGTAGATTAGGGATTAGTATACTCTTCAATAAAGGAAGAGAAACCTAATGATTCTACAACAAGAACAACTAGAATAAATCTAGAGATATCTTGTTAAAACTTCTTAAGGTTTTTTACGAGATACCTTAATCGAAGTTTTCTTTCTAGCTTCCGATTTCGACTAACAAGTGGTGATATACGATCGGAAACTGAAATCTATCAAAACCTAGGGTTTATGATCAACAACTCTTGAGTGGTTTATATCAGAAGAGAAAACCTTAGAATATACAAGAGGTGAAAAACCTAGATTACAAGTTGTATAATCAATCACGAAGATTAATCCAACTCGGCTTTGTGACCCAATACAAAGACTTTTATCTCATTCTTGTTCACGAAGAACAGAAGACCTAGAAAACAACCTTATGAGCTTACACCAATTTTCTAAAGGGGATGAAGACGTGTAGCACTCACGAACCCTTTATTTATAGTGAAAGGTAGCTTGAAAGCTAAGCATAGCTATTTTCCTTTTTCAAGACTCTCCTAATTTTGGGAGTCTTTCCTAAGTTACAACTCTTGCCAAAATAATTAAATAAATAATTAATTATCAAATATTGTATTTATGTGAAATCACATTTTAACTTAGGTAGGAATTAAAAGTTATCACAAACACTTTAATATGGTAATCAAATATGTTTGGATTAATAGCCATCTTTCCTAGATAAGGAAACATCACCAACCTGACCAAAAATGCCTTTTAGTCACGTAATTGGGCCCAAGTCCGTGAACCGTTACAAACAGTCCATGGATAGTTTCCTACTAACGAAATGTAACAATTACAGCAACACTTATAATTGTTACTTTAATAAATCACTCATAACTTCATCGTTATAACTCGGAATTGAGTGACTCTAGGCTCGTTGAGTTCGTAAGCTCATTCACTATAACATGGGAACCTTTCCAGGGATATAGGTTATTGTCACCAAGGTCATGAATCAAATAACCTCAAGTATATATACATAAATGTAAATTTACCGTGATAGGAATTGTTCCATAGAGTGAGCATTTATCTCGATAGATTAGAAAGATGGAATTGAACAAGAATCCAAATGAAATCAATAACATACCTTTGTTGATTAAGTACTTGTTGATGTTTTCTTGTAGTCTTCAGTCTTCATCCTTTAAGAATAGCTTCGATTCAACTTCTTAGACCTAATCTAGTCTGAAACTATCTTTAGTATGCTAAATCAAGAATCATTTTGGCAACTAAAATTGACAACTAACTTGACATACCAACGCCAGTGGTTTCAACCGAGCAATGGTCTAACAATCTCCCTCTTTGTCAATTTTAGTGACAAAACATTTTACATATGGCTTGTACTTGTTAAAATAAAAATCAACAAGGTTGATATCCTTGGTTTTTCAACTCTACGTGTGTTCATCCTGTACTTGTTGAAGATCCATCATAATACTATTACACAACATCAAAGTTTCATTGTATCACAACTTTGACAATAATACTACGATGATGATGTGTATCACTCCTCCTTAGTCAATACTCTATCTCAACATGAAAACCACTCCCCCTTACATAATGATCCGTAAACCATATGTATTTGTAGTGTGAACTACACATTAATTCTCCCCTTTTTGTCAATATAAATTAGCAAAGGTACGAAAACTAGTGGGATCCTCATGAAATTTTCACGGAGACACTTCATGACCAAAAGAAGAAAACATATCAACTTTGTTTAGACGATATCACAGAGTCGAAACTAGTGACTTCATCAAGGAGTTTATTAAGATACAAGTTAACCCCTACATGTTCCACAACCGCTTCTCCCCTCAAAGATATGACAATTAAGCACAAGTTCAAAAATGAACTCTCCCCCATAAAATATCATTCCCTAAAGAACAACAAGAGTGACCTTACTCCAGAGAAAAGGATTTATATATTGGATTTTAGACATCCCACAAGGAGATACGATCTAAGGACCAATCATTGAAAGTTTCTCATGAGATCGAGTTACCAAAGAAAATTAGAATATCTCATGGTAAGCAATACACAATATGTAATCATGAAGATCAAGTAGTGTGATCATGTTTTCCAAGATACAAACTTGTATAAAAAATAATTGATATGCTTAGAAGGAAGAATAACTTATTCCACAAGGATTTAAACCAAGAATGGTTATCATAAGTGTATGAAAAAGTTTCTTTGACAATAAAAACCAACATCCAATGGCTTTGATTATTGCTTCTAACCTGTTATGCTTAAGAATTTTAATCACAAATCAAGTTAGGTAATTAATAATCATACGCGTGGTATTTAACCATATTCATCTTAAACATAACTAGTTCAAATGACTCAAATGAACTAGATAGAGAGTTGTTCAATTGTATAAATCTTATAGTCGTATATAAGACACAATTGAAGCTAAAACGATTTGATTCACTCTAATCGATTCATGAACTTTATAGCCACGGTTTGAAAACTGCATTCCTTAGTTAATATAAATATAAGTTCACAAATAATCGTCTTTAGATATAACCAACTCAAGTACGCGGACTTAGTTCGCGGACTTAAGTTCCCGGAAGGAGTTCACAAACTCCAGCAGATTTTCTCAGGATGAGAACCTCCGCCAGTTCACGGACTGGGTTCGCAGACTGAATTCGTGGACTGAGTTCACAGCTCTAGTTCCGGTTTTCCTGATCAACAAAGTACGCATACTTTGGTTCAAGGAATAAAGACTTATACATATATGTGTTTCCACACAATGCTTATATCCAATAATGGTTATATAATCTAAACTATCATTTTAATCATTGAAACATTCTTAGAGGACGTTATATAGTTGTTATTCACAAACCATTTTTCGTCAAAGCAATTTTCAAAGTGATTGCAACATAACATGACTTTCGTCACTAGGTAAAGATGAACTTGGCCAAAGTGAAAGCTTACCAACACGTATTTCGAGAAATAGATAAGCGAGTTAGACTCAGCTCGAAACAATAAATTGTTCCTCATATTCAAAAATTACCCAACACAATATGTGCGCTCCAATTCTTTTGCAATCTTCACCGCATTTACTAGGGCTTCTTGGTGAGGATGCACTTCCAACACAATCAGGTTGTGTTGAGGTGAACAAAATCTTGCTCACCACAGGTATTCGAAACAAAATCATGCATGGACTCTAGGAATTTAATAACTTCCTTAAAACTTTCAATAATTGGAAGTACCTTTTTAAGATGTTATCCCTTGTCAAACTCTTGTCTGAGAGATCCTTCTAATTAATAATACTCGTTGCTTTATTGATCTTCTTTGGTACCCATTTCTGAGTAGATTTCGGAGCAACATTTTTCTTTTTCTCCCCAATAAAATTATGAAAATTTTTGGAGGGAATACTAGAAGAACTGATATTATGAGACTCAGTTTTTCTCCAGTCGGAACATCAGATCTTGTCATCTTAACAGAATCAGATCTGGTTTTATCTTGTTTAAGATATCTGCATTTCATTTGCAAGTGACTTGGTTTTCCACAATAAAAGCAATGTTTAGTTGAATGGAAAAAGTTATGTTTAGTGTTACCTGAATGTGTATGTACTTGCTTTGGATCTTGACAAAATTTCTTCTTTTCGTCATCGGTAGTTGGCAGAGATACTTCACTTTTGTCAACCGTGGAAGGTTTTGGTTTAGAAGAATCTTTAACTTTGACAAATTTTACCTCTTTGCAAATACTAGGAGCGTCTATTCCTTCATAGCCCAATCCTCGTGTATCACGATGAATTCTACATGATCCCAATATCGAGGTTAATTTTTTTGAGATGCTATTTCTAGACAAACTCTCTTTTAAGCTCGAGTTTCTTCTTCCAACCTTTTGACCTTTTCGAGCGCAATAACTAGATCATTCTTGGATGATTCACGTTGAACTTTGAGATCTTCTCGTTCCGAATCAAATAACAAGTTCATCTCAATGTTCTCCAAGTTATCTAGCTTTGCTTGAAGATTAATTTCCCGATCTCGAACTTCGGAATTCTTCTTTAAGCTTTCGTATTTCGTTTAGATAATCTCTTGCACCACTAGAATCAAGTTGGTCTTGCAAGTCTTTATTCCGACTACAAAGTCTGTCATATTTTACTTTCTCACTGAAAATGGTGCTTTCAGCTTCCGGGAGTTTTTGATGACATTCCTTAAGAAGTTTATTAGCAACTGGATCCACATGGAACACTTATTCATCAAATCAGAATCAGTATCCGAATTTTTTTCCCAGAACCTAATGCAACCTCGCCTGTGTACTCTTGGGATTATAAATTTCAGGTCCATCATCAAGAGTAGGCAAAGCTGCTGCATATGCCGATTGTCTACGGCTCCAGCTAGGACATACTGAAGACAAGTGCCCGAAACCACGACAGTTATAGCATTGTACATCATCATTAGGAGATGTTGCACCTTTAGAAAAACTATTTTTCCTGTCTCTCAAGAATTTTCTAAATTGTCGTGGAGTAACATCTTTAGTATCTGGAGAACCAGATTTATCCTTAGAGGATTCAGAATTGTTTGCAGCTTTAAGAGAAATCACCTCTTTTCTAGATGCGTGTTCATTATCAAAGATCTTTAACTTTCCAACAAGAGTATTTCTGGAGAGTGTAGAAAGATCCTTTGCTTCTTCAATGGCATGTTTCTTAGACTAGTATCTTGATGGTAGAGACCTGAAAATTTTGCACACAATAACTTTCTCCGGATAGTTCTTCCTAATGAATATGAGGAATTAACTATTTGAGAAAGTCTTTGGTTAAACTCATCAAAGGTTTTATCATCAGACATGCGAAGGTTTTCCCAGTCAGGAGCTAGATTTTGAAGCCTTGCTTCTTTCTCTGCGGCATTCCCTTCGAATACGGTTTCTAAGATATCCCAAAAATCTTTAGACTTATTACACGTAGTCACATGGTGCTGAAGATCTGGGGTAATGGCATGGATGATAGCATTTAATCCATCAGAATTTTTCTTTGCAGCAAGAATCTCAAGATCATCGTAATCACCAATATCCTTTGCAACAGTTACACTGTCTACTGTAACTAATGGAGGATTATAGCCATTAATAATACAAACCCATGATTGAAAATCCCGCGCTTGAATAAAAGCATGCATATCAATTTTCCACCGTAAATAGTTCGTGTCATCGAAGGCTGGCGGTACGTGTATAGAGATAACACCTCTGTCCATAGAATCAGATTGCTACAAACACAGACTTATGAGGTCTTAGCGTGTTTGCCTGCTCTGATACCAATTGAAAAAGCGGGGGTCTAACAACCACAACCAATATTTCTTTTGGCAATATGTATGGACTAACTCCAATATACTTTCAAGAGAATCAACTAGACAGTCAGACTCAGTCTTAAAAGAAGTATATCAAAGAGTTATATCTCAATTTCTCAATTCAATCCGCAATCAAACAAATAGGAATTTGCGAGCCTCATTGAATATAAGAAATAACTTGGACGGTATCAAAAACCAATATCCAAGTATCAATCAATTTAATCAACAACCCAAAGGTCGGATTCACAATTGATTGAACATACATACAACCTGTGATATTTCAATTATATAAACAAATATAATGCGGAAAAGAAATAACACAGACACCAGAAACTTTGTTAACGAGGAAACCGCAAATGCAGAAAAACCCCGGGACCTAGTCCAGAATAAACACATATTGATTATAAACTGTTACACCAATTTCGTACTACCTATTCGGACTAGATGTAATACCTTCTCCAACACAAATAAAACTCCTAGCACAACACCGATTGTCTTTAGGAATTCTTCTCGTAAATCTTCTAGCAGAGCCCAAGGCTCTCTTTAGAAGATACAACAACACGATTGATACGATTCGATATTTTGTTTGCACAAAACACCGTTTTGATTTCCCATTAGATGTGAATCAAGGTTTTGGAAATCTTGTGTTTATTTGATAAAAAAATTACTAGGTAAAAGTAATATCAAAACAAACTTGTAGATTAGGGATAATTATACTCTTAAATAAAGGAAGAGAAACCTAATAATTCTACAACAAGAACAACTAGAATAAATCTAGAAATATCTTGTTAAAACTTCTTAAGGTTTTTTACGAGATACCTTAATCGAAGTTTTCTTTCTAGCTTCCGATTTCGACTAACAAGTGTTGGTATACGATCGAAAACTGAAATCTACCAAAACCTAGGGTTTATGATCAACAACTCTTGAATGGTTTTATATCAGAAGAGAAAACCTTAGAATAGACAAGAGGTGAAAAACCTAGATTACAAGTTGTATAATCAATCACGAAGATTAATCCAACTCGGCTTTGTGATCCCCAATACAAAGACTTTTATCTCAATCTTGTTCACGAAGAACATGAGACATGGAAAACAACCTTATGAGCTTACAACAATTTTCCAAAGCGGATGAAAACGTGTAGCACTCACGAACCCTATATTTATAGTGAAAGGTAGTTTGAAAGCTAAGCATAGCTATTTTCCTTTTTCAAGACTCTCCTAATTTTGGGAGTCTTTCCTAAGTTACATGTCTTGCCAAAATAATTAAATAAATAATTAATTAGCAAATATTGTGTTTATGTGAATAAATAACATTTTAACTTAGGCAGGAATTAAAAGTTATCACAAACGCTTTAGTATGGTAATCAAATATGTTTGAATTAATAGCCATCTTGCCTAGATGAGGAAACATCACCAACTTGACCAAAAATGCCTTTTAGTCACGTAATTGGGCCCAAGTCTGTGAACCGTTTCAAACAGTCCACGGATAGTTTCCTACTAACGAACCGTAACAATTACAATAACACTTATAATTGTTACTTTAATAAATCACTCATAACTTCATCGTTATAACTCGGAATTGAGTGATTCTTGGCTCGTTGAATTCGTAAGCTCATTCACTATAACATGAGAACCTTTCCAGGGATAAAGGTAATTGTCCCCAAGGTCATGAATCAAATAACCTCTAGTATATATATACATAAATGTACGTTTACCGTGATAGGAATTGTTCCATAGAGTGAGCATTTATCTCGATAAATTAGAAAGGTAGAATTTAACAAGAATCCAAATGAAATCAATCACATACCTTCGTTGATGAAGTACCTGTTGATATCTTCTTGTAGTATTCAATCTTCATCCTTTAAGGATAGCTTCGATTCAACTTCTTAGACCTAATCTAGTCTGAAACTATCTTTAGTATGCTAAATTAAGAATGCATTTTGGAAACTAAAATTGACAACTAACTTGACATACCAACGCTAGTGGGTTAAACCGAGCAATGCTCTAGCAATGTATAGGGTCATTATAATCCGATTCTTCATGACTTAAAAATGTTGTTTTTTTCTGTATCCTTGATCATATGTGCATTTATATAAATCGATTAGTGTCGGTGGAAATTCAATTTTTTTACATGTCTTTAATCCGTTTATGTTGGTCACAGTAAAGACCGATTCTTTGTGGCATAAAAACACAATCAGATTTTATGGACCTTCGAGAAGACCGATTATTCCAAATTATTTCACTTTTTTCAAAAAAAAAAAAAAAACAGCTGTTGGGGCCTTTTTCTATATATAGAGAACTCATCCTTGGACCCTATTTGCACCAAAATTGCTCATTTTATTCCCTCTCACTCCATACCTCCACAAAACAACAAACACCTATATACATATACTCTCCAAAGCTCATATCATAATCTATACCTCTACATACAACAATGGCATCATTTGATTCAAATGAATATTTATCCATCACCAAAGCATGGTACGCCGAAACTCGAATTAAAAATCAATCCTCCATAAGGGTTGATGCCGAAACCTTTTGGACAAAGGTACATAACAAATATAGGCCAGATTTTGGAATTCCGAACAGAAGAAGTGTTCAACAAATCCATGATAGGCACCAAGTCATCGAAAGTGCGATACTTGCTTATTTATCTATCCAACATCGGATTTTGAACCTAGACACTTTAGCTTGTCCATTGAACAGTTTGTAAGTATTTTTGTGGATTATTTTATGTAATCCATGTTGTTTTATCTCCCAATGAAACACCACTAACTAAGTAAGTTTGTGTTGTGTTTTTGTAGCATAAAGTCGTGAAAGTGCTCTACTTGGAGCAAAAAGAGGAAGCATTCGCATTTGATGCAAGCTATCACTTCATGGTATCCAAAATTCTGGAATATCGCCCAGACTTTATGGTGGGTAAATCAGACTCGGATTCTTCCGACGAAGATTGATGGTTTTAGAAGTTTTTGTGTAGGTTTTGTGGGTAGACCTCTATGTAAACCCTCAGGAGACTATAACTCGTCCACTAGGGTCACCTAGGGTCTTAAAGGCTTGATGCATGTGCTAAACACATCCGTGATTCCTTCGAAAAGGAGTACATTTGAAATGAATGAAAAAAATTGTTATAAAGAATAATAATTGGTTTATATATGTCCAAGAAAAACCCGATTGTAGGAATCAGATTTTATCTGTGCATACGTTAACCGATTTTGTAAGTTCTCTATTATTTTCGAAAACACCAACCCAAAATCGATTTACGAGTGCGTGAACATAAACCGATTTTGGGTTGTGTTTCCGAAAAACAATCAAAACTTGATGTTTTGAAGATCGATTTAACATTAGTTGATATCATATCCTGTAGGATCAGAATCTCGCAACAATAATGTCTCAGCGAAATTATCAATGGCACAGCACAATAGCGTCGCAGAACAATTTCAGGAAGAATATAACAAACGACGTCAGCTAGGATCATGAGAAAGATGTGATAGTCCTGCGAAAATTAGAGAGCTTGCGAAATTAACATTTGTAAGGTTGCGAGAATGTCGCAAGCCGTATCCGAAAATAAAGGACAGATTAGTTGTCATCCACTATGTATTTACCTATAAATAGTCGTTCAAGTTGTAAAGATGAGGGAGAGATCTTTTTTGAGGAAGAAACAAGTAAATAGGAGAGAGAAAGTTTAGAGCAGAGATCATTCTTTAGTTCTTTATCTTTTCTTCTAAGAACATCCAAATATTAATCAATAAAATTAAGAATATAAACCTAAACTAGTTGATTAATGATGAAATCACATGAAGAGTGTACTGTAGGATTTCCTGCAACTACATAATGGCGCTAGAAACAGGGATTGAAGATCGAAAGTTGATGATTGTTGATTGAGAATATTCAAGTCAAGAAAGTGATCAAATAAATCAGTGAATCAGTTAGAAGAAAGATGACTAGAATTAATGAAAATGGCAAAAGATTGGAGTGTAATATGATAACAAAAACGATGATTAATGAATTCCATGAAAACATTAAAGGAAGAATACATAAACGAAATTTTGAAGGAAGGAAAGTTATGGCGGTAGAAAAAACATCACCCTTGAAAGATTGGGAAAAGCAAAAAATTGCATTCATGGCGGAAGAAATACCAAAAGAAAGTTTGAACCATACATCTCCGTTGGTCATCACAGTGCCTATTACACGAAAAGAGAAGGAGACAACAATAAAATCCACAGGAGAATGGATGTTGAACAGGACTTTAATCGATACAGGAAGTTCAGTTGATATAATATTTTATCACGCATTCCGGGGAATGGGATTTAAAGATGAATAAATGTCCAGTTCAACATATTTTGTTCACGGCTTTGGAAAATCCATAACAAAACCTAAAGGAGAGATAATGGTACGAATTCCACTTGGAGAAATCGAAACACATGTAACATTGTGCGTGTTGGATATGGAATCGCCATATAATATGTTATTAGGAAGATCATGGATACATGCGATAAAATTTGTGGTATCAACGTTGCATCAAAGTATTAAATGCCCCACACCAAATGGAATAGGTAAAATCAGAGGAGATGTTGACAATGGAAATTATGTCATCAGATTGAAGTAAAGCATTATGAAGGACAAGCAAAAAAGGAACAATTTCAAAAAAAAATTGGCAAAGGAAGCAAAGAAAGAAGAAGAATTTAGAGTATATATGATAAGGGCAAAAGAAGGCAAAGGAATACCCAGCGAAATTTCGGAAGAAGGAAAAGGACCCATAAAAGCAATAAAAGAACCAACACCAACGGGAGAACCTAAACCCAGTTACATTGCCGCAGAACCAACAAAAGAAATAAACGTTGGGACTATAGAGGAACCTCTAATATTGAGAATTGGAACCAAAATGGATAAGGAAGAAGAAGAAAGAAATGTTAACTTGTTGCGAGAATATAAAGGTGTTTTCGCAGGAAGCATGGATGAGATACCGGGAATAGATCCATCAATTGCATGCCACAAGTTGGAGACTAACAAAAATGTGAGACCATTTAAACAGAGAATAAGAAAAATTGCAACAACTTACCATTCCAAAATAGAAGAAGAACTACAGAAAATGCTTGAGGCAGGAATTATAAGAGAAGCTAAATACCCAGAATGGATAGCGAATATGGTCATTGTCCCAAAGAAAAACAAAGGAATCAGGATTTGCATAGATTTCACTGATTTAAACAAAGCTTGCCCCAAAGATAGTTTTCCGTTACCAGATATTCCTCAAATGGTGGAATCCGCGGCGGGAAACGATAGGGTATCATCTTTAGATGGATACAAAGGGTATAACCAAATCCCTCTCTCTGAAGAAGATCAAGAACATATGCTTTCTTTGCCCCTAGAGGTTTATATTGTTACATGAAAATGCCATTTGGTTTGCGAAACGCGGGAGCGACATATCAAAGAATGGTATAGAAGGTGTTCGCAAAATGGATATACAAAACATTAGAAGTATATGTGGACGACATGTTAGTAAAGAGTAAAGAATCTAAAGACCATGTACAAGATTTGAGGGAGATTTTTGAACAAATGCGGCAGTTTAACATTAAATTAAATCCTGAGAAGTGTACTATTGGAGTTGCATCGGGAAAAAATTTAGGCTACATTGTATCAAAGGAAGGAATACAGGTTGATCCAGAAAAAGTGCAAGCAGTTCGTGACATGCCAACACCAGCAACAATAAAAGATGTACAGAAGTTGAATGGGCTTCTAGCTTTGCTGGGGAGATTCATTTCACGATCATCAGACAAATGCAAATATTTTTTCGATATACTCAAGAAGGGTGCAAAATTTAAATGGAGTGATGAATGTGAAAAGGCTTTTCAAGGAATCAAAGAACATCTTATGAATACAACTATTTTACAAAAAGCAGAACCAGGAGAAGAATTATTGATCTACCTTGCGACAACGTCGCATGCATTAAGTGATGTGTTATTGCGAGTAGACGCAGGAGTGGAAAAACCCATTTATTACATTAGAAAAACTTTTAATACTGCCGAGAAGAATTACTCAAAGATTGAAAAGTTAATCTTAGAATTAGTTTATGCATCATTTAAGCTCCGCATATACTTTCAAGCACACAAGATAAAGGTATTAACAAAAGTACCAATTGAATCAGTGATGAAGAATTCTAAAAGACCGGGAAGGGTGGAGAGATGGAATGCACAAGTAGGCCACTTTGATATTAAATATGAAATTTTGTCTTCACCAAAATCACAAGTTGTTGCAGATTTCTTGGCAGAATTTCCTTTAGAAGAAGATGAAGCAATAGAAGAAATGATGGATGTAGAAGAATAGCATGGAGATCCAAAATATTTATTAACAGAACCAAATAGATGGGAAATATTGGTAGATGGATCATCAAATGGAGAAGGAAATGGAGTTGGAGTTGTTTTAATTTCGCCAGAAGGAATAAAGATGGCTTTTTCATTCAGATTGGAATTTGCATCCACTAATAATGAAACAGAATATGAAGCTGTGATACATACCTTAAAATTCGCAATAGAAATGAAACTAGAAAATGCCAGGATCACTAGTGATTCACAGCTAGTTATTCGCCAAATAAAAGGAGAGTATACTACAAATGAACCATCCTTGAAGAAATACAAGAAGCTGGTTGAAGAATTGTCAGCGAAAATCCCAAAAATAAAATGGAGGCACATTTCAAGAAAGGATAATAGACTCGCAGGCGCTTTTGCTTTCATCTCAAGCATGATGACAGATCCAACTGCGAGATGCATAAAAATACAAACACTTCTGTCACCATCAATTAATAAAGAACAGAAAGATGTGGATGTGATGATAATAGATAATGAAAAAGAAGAACAAATAAACAATGTCGCAGACCGGAGAATGGAACTTCATGCATATTTGGCGAAAGGAGAAACACCAAGAAATAGATTGGAAACACCCAAGTTAAAAAGCCGAGCAACGAATTATGAATTAAGAGATGGGTTGTTATACCGAAAATCTTTAGTGGACCATCACTCAGATGTTTGACACGAGAGGAAGGAGAAAAGGTGCTGAAAATGTTACATAGTGGAGATGCTGGAAATCATAGTGGAGGAAGATCTTTGGCACATAGAGCAAAAATGCAAGGTTATTACTGGCCATACACGCATGAAGATGCAAAACAAATATCAAGACGTTGCGAAGATTGTCAGCGACATGGAAAGAAAATACATGCATCAGGAGCACCATTGTCATCTTCAACCAGTGTGTGGCCCTTTGGAAAATGGGGCTTAGATATTGTGGGGCCATTTTTACCAGGAACTGGACAAAGAAGATAATTAATAGTCGCAACAGATTATTTCACAAAATGGACAGAAGTGAAGGCAGTACAACATATTCGCGACAAAGATATCTTTACATTCATATTCGAAAATATCATTTGCAGATTTGGAATTCCTGCACAGTTGGTATCTGATAATGAGAAACAGTTTGAGGGGAAGAATATAGAAATGTTACTTAATGCATTCAAGATAAAATGTGGAAAGTCAACTCCTTTGTATCCACAAGCTAATGGGCAAGTAGAAGCAACAAATAAAACAATTGCAGATATATTAAAGAAGAAATTGGAAGGACATCACAGAGCATGGTGCGAACAAGTACATAATGCAGTATGGGCTAATAATACAACTAGAAGAGATGCTATTGGAATGTCACCTTTTTGTTTAACATACGGAGTTGAAGAGGTATTACCAACAGAAGTTATTATTCCGACAACAAAAAGAGAATCTTGGGAGAAAAATATTAGTGCGAGCTTAATTTTAAACAAACTTGATGAATTAGAAGAAAGAAGAGAAAAAGCTTTACAACATATGAGAAATATCAGCGAAGATTAGCTCGAGAATATAATAAACGTGTCAAAATACGCGAATTTCAACCAGGAGATTTTTAGTTCTGCGAGAAACACCAATATATCAACGAGAAAATGGTGGAAAATTAGCGAAAAAATGGGATGGACCTTACATCATTAAGGAAATAGTTGGAACAGGATCTTATAGATTAATGGATCCAGAAGGAAGAGATGTTGGTCATAGATTGGACAGACCATGGAACAGGTTGTACTTAAAAAGATATTATCCGTAAGAAGCTTTGAGAAGTTATGGAATCTGAAAGAATAATTGCAAGATTACTCATATCAAAACAAGATCATAATGTGCCAAATTTTCGCAGAGATAATCACTGAACAATGACATAAAAGAAAGAGGCGAACCTTTATGGCATACACCCTAGTTCGCGAATAAAATTTTGTAAGAGGCAAATGTAAGACCTAAAGTACGTCATATTAGGGGGTACCTATTGCATGGCTCATGGAAAGGCTACACCGCCACCGGAACCTGAGTCATGGAGATTTGGGGTCAATAAATCCCATCCGGGAGAGGCACCTTGGATTCTCAGCTTAAGCATATGACTTAGGTTGGGCGACTAAGGTAATAAGGACTCTCCCAAGGAGTGCAGAATCTGATCAAGGCGCCGAGGTACACGGTTGAGTCAAGAGTGTCGGGGACGTTTGAAGCGTCCTTGCCATTCTTGACAAGTCTTAGCTTATACTGCACTCGGCCCGAAGAAAACCTCACTTAGGGTGCAGTATCGTAACCATAATCCATATAGGTAACAGGGATAAGAGGCTGCGAAAACAACTGGTTGTTGTTAAGACTGGATGGGAGGAGCTAACCTTGTATGGTAGAAGTACGCCTCCTTGAAGGGGTAACCAGGGGGAAGATAAGGAAGGCACCCTCCATTAGGGAGCTGATAAGTGTCTTAAGACGCAAATGTCATGAGGCTTTTTATTCGCAATCATATTAAGGCTTGTCATATTTATGCAACAATCCTGAAGAGGCAATAATAGAAAAGAAAAGGATAAGACGAGATCAATGGGTTTTCGCATGAAAGTGCGAAAACGTCCTGTGATTTCGTCGCAAGACGGCAATGTCACGGGGCTTTATTTTCGCAAGAATATTTAGACCTGTCATAATGTCGCAACATTCCTGAAGAGGCCATAATACAAAAGAAAAAGTTAAGACAAGATCAATGGGTTTTTGCATGAAAGTGCAAGGACGTTCTGCGATTTTGTCACAATGACAAGAGGTGGCATAATAAGACCTTTAATTAGGAAGGCAAAAATACCATATGATAAAACAAATATTTAAGTATTCGTAACAGATTATTTTTTGCAAGAAAGATAATGAGAGGCAAGTATGGGAATCAATACACAAGAAGCATTATCTTTCTCATCAACAAAATATTAAAAGGAAAAGTTGATTCCAAAGTTGGTAGAAAAATGTAATTCGCAAAAGTGATAAAAATAAGACAATTCAAGAAGACAAAGCTAGATAGAGCTCAAGATTCAATATTAATTTCAGTAGCAGGAGATGACAAAATTCTTCGCCAATATTCTCGCAAGCTCTCCTTCATTTCGGTTTTGATCTTCGCCATGACTAGCATCTTGATTATCGCCAGCAATTACTTCTTCAGGAGAAATTTCTTTCTCATTTGATTAACACCAGCAGATACTTCTTTAGAAGGAACTCTTCTTCATCTTCCAAGAAATTATCCTCTGCACCCTTTCGTAATCATAATCACTATCAGCAGGACGAGGAACTTCATCATCATCTACTTCTAAAGGATCAATTGATGTAGGAGGAAGAGAGTTGGACAATAAAATGTCATTTACAAGGACTTCAGCCCGGAGATGAACTTGGCGAAGAAGTGCTCTCTGATGATTCCTATCTTGAATATCCTTAAAATAAGCAAGATAATCAAGTCTTCTTTCTGCTCGGTCGCGAGAACCAGTAAGAGAGACAGCAATGCATTTTCTTTGCGAATTTTGGCATATTTAGCCTCCAAAACAGAAATAGAAGAATGAAGATTCTTCTCAGACTCTGCGAAAGATAGAATACAAAATTAAGATAAGGAATTCAGAGAGATATGAGAAAAGATAATTAAGGCAGTCAAACTATTATGACTACCTTCCTTTTGCGAAATAAGGTGTTGAATCAAGGACAGACAACTATTCTCCCAACGGTCCATTGCGTCATCAAATTTTTCTCCAACTAAACCTTTAAGTCGAGACTGAAGATTTTTCTCGTTAGAAATAAGAGAGGCATTTTTCTTCGCAAGAGAAGAATAAGATTCTTCTAATTTGGAATACTGTTCTTTAAGTTGATTCGCCTTTACACTTAAAGCTATTCTACCTTGGATGAGTGTATCTCTTTCAACGATAGATGACTATGTTACTTCTTTAAGTTCATTTCTCAAAGAGCGAAGAGATTGCTCTTGGTCAGCACATACTTTTGAAGAATACTAAGTTGTTGCGAAGATATCGCCATCTTGTTTAAATAAGTTCGCTTCTCTTGAGATAAGGTTTTATTCTCATCTGGTAAAGTTTTCATCCCTAAATTAGATTTAGTTAAAGAATAAGAAAGATGAGATACTTCATTACTTAATAGATCTTGTCTTTGAACTAATTGGGTATTTTCATTGGTAAGATTATTTATCTGATCAAGAGAATATGAATAGAGGTTATCTGATTGGTTATATTGATCCATCAAGATTTCTTTATCAACACGGGCTTCTTCAACAACAGATTCAAATTGATATCTCTCCATTATTCGTTTCTGGTTTAATGCTTAACATGCGAAAGAGGGATTTTAAGGATAATTAAATATGGGAAGGATAAAACCATTGAAAAGGAAAATTAAAGACATAGATAATAAAATCATACCTCTCAATTCATCATTCTTCTTACGAAGATTGTCACGATCCAGTAAAACATTCTGAAGCTTCTGATTTTCAAGACGAAGAGCATTACATTCTTTTTCTAAAGCTGTCTGCGAAGCAGCTCTGTCAGAACCCAAATGTTTGCTCAGAATTTCGCAAACATTGGACTTGATAGGATCAGTAGAAGACTTCTTTCCATCATCCAGAATTTCAGATAAAACTTTGAAAGCAATATCTATCCCTTCCACGGTTTCTTTCGAAAGAGGGAGAGACTTGGGTAGAGAAATGGTAGAGATAGAAGGTTGAGAAATATTCTCAATGGAAAGAGAAGAAGTTCCATTCGCAGAAGGATCCACAAGGGGGATTTCAATCATAGAAAGGCCAGCTGAAGAAATGAAGTCAGAGGCAGCATTTTCGCGAATTGGAGATAAAGGTTTATCTTGCGAAGACGTCGCAGGAGATTTGGAAGAAATGAGTAGGTGGAAGGGAACAGAAGTTGGAACATTTTTAAGGTGACGAGATTTCTTAAGAGGTTTATTAAGATCTTTATCACCCTACGAATTACAATCCGGATAAGAAACAGAGGCAACAATATGGTTATTAGAAAAAGATAATGTTTCTCACTACCTTCTCATTCACAGACTTTCTTTTATGTGCGACAACCTTATGATGTGATTTGGGAATGTTAGGGTTATGAACTGTAAATTTAGTGTTGGAGCCGCTTTTGCTGAAATAACAAGAGTATGGGAATCACATAAACAACATCAAATAAGGCAATAAACAAGATCAATTTCAAATATATCAATTTCAGCAAAACTCATAAAGAAGAAAAGAGAAGACTAACCTTGATGAATCCATGAAAAATAATAGCAGGGAGATTGTCTCGAAGAAAATTACGAACTATGAAGATCTAGTATGAAGATGAAGAAGAACTTAAAAAGGTTGAAGAAGAAAGAAGAAAAGTTGCAATAATGGAATTTGCAGAAGAACGATGAAGTTGCAGAGAAAATAAAAAGAAGAAAAAAGAGAGTGAGAAGGTATATATATAGAGGGAATTTCTCCTCGAGAAAATAAACACGATTAATGCGGAAAGATATAAGTGGTTAAAAGGTAACGGTTACAAAAGACGTGTCGAGAAATAAATGGAAGAAAAAATACGTGTGATAAATGCAGAATATAAAGAAGAGAACAGTTGCGACATTTCTCACATCATTCTCTACTTCGCAGAGAAGATATGAGAAGAGGCAAGATGTAGGATCATAATCTCGCAACAATAATGTCTCAGCGAAATTATCAATGGCACAACACAATAGCGTCGCAGAACAATTTCAGGAAGAATATAACAAACGACGTCAGTTAGGATCATGGGATAGATGTGATAGTCCTGCGAAAATTAGAGAGCTTGCGAAATTAACATTTGTAAGGTTGCGAGAATGTCGCAAGCCATATCCAAAAATAAAGGACAGATTAGCTGTCATCCACTATGTATTTTCCTATAAATAGTCGTTCAAGTTGTAAAAATGAGGGAGAGATCTTTTTTGAGGAAGAAACAAGTAAATAGGAGAGAGAAAGCTTAGAACAGAGATCATTCTTCAGTTCTTTATCTTTTCTTGTAAGAACATTTAAAGATTAATCAATAAAATTAAGAATATAAACCTAAAATGAGTTGATTAATGATGAAATCACATGAAGAGTGTGATGTAGGATTTCCTGCAACTACATATCCAAAATATAATTAACATATAATACGATTAATTAGAACTAATTAATAAGGAATAAAATAGGTAATTAGGTTATAGGTGGATAAGAAGTTATGTGGAATTTATTTCTAATGACATTTTTTGTCATCTATTAACAGTCCCCAAATAATTGGCCTAGGCACCTAGTCAGGGTTCTTAAAAGCTCTTCTTAAAATTTTCCATACGTTGACAACCCCAATTTTGTGTAACAAAGCTCCTTTCAGCTAGAGGTACTAACTCAACAAATAAAGAAAGGAAAACCCTAAGAACTGCCATGATTAGAACCTAAGCACTAGACCACTTGATAAATAGATAGATTAGAGAGGTAGAGCTGCATAGGTAGAGGAGGCTGCTAATTAATGTTTACATAGATGTAAATCACTTTAATTCAATAAATCAGTACCAAAAATTTCTGTTGCGTTTTGAATGAACAAAGCTAGCTATAGCTATGCGGTATGGCACTGTGCAGTGCAGCAAATGAATGAATGCAAAATCTTTTACCCGCTATATCATCCTATTGACTTTCACCATTTCCCACGAGATTACAAAACACAAAGTCTCTCTCCTATTTACTTTGTTCGCTCATATTTACAGTAATATGGGTAAAGCAGTTGCAAGCAAAATAAGAAAATTTATCAGAGCAGTGGCACATCAAATCAACCCCTGCACTGCACTTTACTCTCTTATCATCAATCCTTTCATTTATCAACACCCACCAGGTTTGACAGTTCGTTAATACGTACGTACCTTACTTGGTGGCACGGTTTGCAGCATTGTCTTGTGGGTTTCGGGTTTCGGTTCTTGTCTCTTCTTTTTGTCTATAAACTAGCCAGAACCAGTACCCTGCCTGATTCTTATTTGACTAGCTAGTTTTCTCAACCACAATCATGTACAATCGTAAGCTTTATTGCTAAGAGTTAATCTTAAGGTTAAATAGCCTGAATTAATATATCTAGAGACTAGACTAGACTCACTGCAGGACAGACCAAGGACACCCGCTCCTCAGTCCTTACACTGGCAACCATGTGTACCCGGTAACTCGATTTTATCTTCAAAAAAAGTTCCGTGACCGTAAAATGGAACAACGAGGCAACTATGGGGGGTATTTGTGTCATATTTTATGGTGATGCCATTTGAGTGGTTCTAGACTTTAGTGTATTTTCCCTTCGCCCTGAATGCAATACGTGATCAAAACCGGATTCACTTTGTTTTGAGCACAAATTACTTAAAAAGTGATACTTATTAATGATGATCCTTTGTAGTTAGCAATTCCTGTGTGTTGGAATAATGGGCTAAAACTCGACGATGAAAACAAAGAAAAAGAATAGTGTACCCCTAATTTTAAAGATCATGCGATCTTTTTAGAGAATAATTAGCCTTTTCCAATTAATTGGGGAGTACAATATGTTACTTGAATTATGCCTTCGGATAGAATGAAGCCTTAACATCGTAATTAAGTTCAAGAATTTACAATCCTCAACCTAAGAACCTCCTGTTTAAGATTCTGACGATGCTATTAGAGAAGACAAAAAAAACAATAATATTTAATTGTTTTCAAGAGATACAATCACCGATAACTTATAAGGGGTTACATGTTTTTGGGGGTGTTTGTTTATCACCAAACGACACCTTTAAAGGCATCAATGGTGGCTATTAGCAGAGACGCGTCTATTCAAATATCATCTGAATTTGAATTAGGTTTTCAAATTAAAATGGGAAAAAAATCTACAATACGCTATCTCGCACTCTGCTATGGGCCGCTGCGCTAAACCCCAACAACCTGACCTATCACATCAACTATAGTCTCGGGTGGCGGACGCCCCTTGTGACCCCCTCCCCCGTCGTAGCGACAAATATAATGCACACGTTTTGAAAATATTCAAGAGAAATTTGTTGATTAGTCCAGAAACCCGCGACCCGTTTAATCTATGGTCCATCCATAAAAAACATTTAATTGGAGGTCAAATATTTTAGTCTTGCAAAAAGACCCGCCTGCCCTTTTTATTGTACGTGCAGAAATTAGAGAAATAACTTTTATCTTTTCAGGAAGCCTTAAATACCTCTCATTTTATTTTATCTTCTTCTTCTTCTTCTTCTTCTTCTTCTTTTCTTCGTAATATCGAAATGATCTTCGTAATCAATCTTCAACAAAATAAACGAGAAAACCCCTAGATTCGATGAAAGCATTACAAAATTCAATTGAAACCATCACAACATCAACTGAAAAAACAGATCTAAACCAAAAAAAATGGTGAAATCAAAGAAGTAAATCGTACAAGAAGAAGTAACGGGAGAACATAGTAAATTTCGGGCACGATTTTCAGTTTATGTTCTTGGAATTTGATTGAAGATTTATAAACAGGTAATTTGTTGATTTGATAGATGTGTTCTGACTTGATTTGATTTTGCAGGATTTTTTAGGGTTTATTGCAATTGTTATGGTTTACGGATTATTAAGAGTGAAACTGAATTTATTACAATGAATTTTGTCGGGTGGTATTTGATTTTAGGGTTCATTTTTGCTGGTTGTAGTGACATAATCTTATTTTTGTATTGTGTTTTTACTTCTATTTTTGTTGATTTTTGATACCAATTTCCTTATGTAATCCTACAGTACATATCAGTATGTACTGCTAAAAACACTTGATATGTACTGTTTATCCCTTCTACTGCAGATTATATTTCTTACAGTACATATTCATATGTAGTGCATGTATGTTGTGATGATCCCACAGTACATATCAGTATGTACCGCTAAAAACCATAGGTTGTGGATGATCCTACAATACATGTTGATATGTATTGTACGTATGTTGTGTATGATCCAACATAAGTATCACTATGTACTGTTAAGAACCCTACTTTATGTATGATATGTACCGTTGAAAGTAATTTGTTCCCGAATTACTACATATCAACATGTAAAGATGGATATATATGATGGATACAAGTTGCTTATGTTACATCAATATGTACTAGGTAAACGCCTTTTATGCTTGGTATGTACTAGCTAACCCCTAGTACATATCGATGGAAAATTTCATTTTCTGATGTTTGAATACTAACAATACACATTGACAGTATGTTTTTTAAGGGTCTTTTCTCTCTTATCAATAAGTGAGGCATCTTAATGTATTATAACTGAACCAGCGGGTGAGTAATCAAAAAACATTTTCCAAATTCTTATCAATATATATGTATTGTTAAATCCCAGTACATACCAATATGTACAGTACATTTTGAACTATATTTGTGTTGCTTTACTTTGCATAAAGAAGGTATTATTGATATGTACTGATGGAAAAACTGTCTTACAATACATATCCATTAGTACATACTGATGTGTATCTGGAAACTCAGATTGCATATGTACTAGCCTTCTAGGTACATATCAATATGTACTACTAACTTGCAAAAGGAAAAAACAAAAAATATTCTTGTGATTTGTTACTTAGGTCCAATAATATTTTGGGTTCTTGTCGATAAATAATCTTTCAGTATGTTTTGCAGTTATTTCCCATCACAAGATTCATCAAGAAGAGTTAGGTTATGCATTGCTCGCAAGAGGAGTGATGATGAAGATGCAAATGAAGAGCTCTACTCACTTGTAATTGTAGCAAATCTTTTTGCAGAAGGTCTCAAAGATTTGGGCACTATAGTCATTGAAGAAGCTGATGATTAGAGTTAATGTTATTTTTTCTAAGTAGACTGAAAGAAAGTTTGATTATTATCAAGATTTTAGTTTTTTCAGATTGTATTTTTTTTTCTATTTGAATTGTTTTAAGAAAATAACATCCTTTAGGATAAAAATACACTTCTTTTTCATCCATTATGTCAACAATAATGTTCGCAGTCATAATATCCAGCAGAGAAACTGTATTTGTCAAGTAAGATAAAGCCTGTTTTGTATAAAATGCACTTCATTAGTGTCTACCAGGGATAGAAACAATAATATAAATAAATATAATACTCTCAAGAATGCTAACAAAATCAGTACAACGAATATCTTGTATGGTAGATATAAATTGGGTTTTTTACAAAGATATCATCGCTTTAGAGATGCGAGAATATGGTAGCTATTAATTGGGTTTGTTTACAAAGATATCATCCCTTTAGAGATGCGAGAATCATCTCTATACAACCATTTTTTATTGATTTTCTTGTCATCTACTTTTTCGCAACTGTATATTTTCTATAATCTTGCAGTTCATATTGACATGTATCGTATGAAACCCTAGTACATATCAATATGTACTGACTATCAGACTCTTTAAGATGATGAGATGAATCATGCAGTCTCTGGCCCAGCCTTAGTAACCGCAAGTCTACTAACTTCAATGACTTTATTTAGATTCCTGAACCTAAAAGAAATGATTCCTTAAAATCCTGAATACTGATCGCCGAACATGAAAAGAAATTTTCTTGACCAATTGTTTCCCCAATTTTCCTGAACACATGGGAAGAAAACATACATGTTATATTGCTTAACCCAAAAGAGATGAATAATAGACTATCAAGAAGAGGTTAGTCATCCACATCAATGTTCCTAAAAATCAGATTAACCGAACAGCAAAAGGTTGGTTTACTGCTGAGTCGAGGACTTAAACATTAAGTGAAACCCCAGTACATATCAATATGTACTGAGTGAAATCCTAGTACATATTGATACATACTAAGTGAAACCCAATGCAAGGAAATGACGAAACGCTTTTCAGCTCACGATAAACAGAAGTCATAATATTTCATACACATGTTCTTATGAAAGTACATTAAAAAGACACTGTAGATATACACATGTACTGAAGAAAAACTAGTTTACGTTTCTCTTTCTTTCACAACCTAGAATTAATATTATAAGCACAATGAAAAATCAAATGCATTTAAAATAAAATACATATCTGCGTGTCTCCTAAAAATTTGCACTGTATAATGAGAGAGGATTTTTTATTATTAAGAAATAGGAATACAGTTGTACCTGATCAAAAGGAATAGAATCTAGTGCAATGAGATGTTAACAAGCTCGCCCATTGAGAATACAGGTCCAACTCCATCATAAAACCAAGATCCACAAGTCCAGACGCATCTAACCCTAGAGTTTATGTCGATATGTATGAGGTGAAACAGTAATACATATCAGTATGTACTGGGTATCCAAATCTTCATTTTCCTCTAGTTTCTCTCACAAACTTGATGCCCGCCAGTCCGCTAACTTTAATAACTTGTCAGCGGCATCTCCAGGGGACACAACTGCAACTGTTGTTTCTTCTTTAAATTTGAGATTTCTCAGACTCCACCATAGTTTGTTTTATTTCATCCAACTCCTGTTGTAGAACTGTCAACTGCCAAAGACGCAAACAAAACTATTGAGTAAAGACTTAACCATTAATGACTTAAACAACCTATACCGATGAGTAACCAATAGGATCTTGAAAAGATACCACTAAAATTCGTGTTTACGAGGGGGCAGCGCCCATATACCATTGACCTCCGTTAAAAAGTTTTAATCATCTACACTAAAGAAATAGGGGAAAAAAAGTTGAAATTCAAAATGAAAAATTATAGTACATATACAAAATGTACTAAAAAAATTTAAAAGATATGTAATGTGTAAAACCTAGTAAATACTGATATGTACCGAGTAAATACTAATAGATATTGATATATACTATAAATAACAGTTATGGTTAGTTCCATATACATGTTAACACTATCGAAATTGGAGATGAATACATGAACTCCATTCAAATACAATACATAAGTATGTAGAACTAATATTAGAAGCACAATGAACATTCAAATGCATTTAGACCAAAGATATATGGGCATGTATCTTAGAGATTTGCACCTCTAATGAGAAGAGATTCGAATAGTTCAAAATAGATCATTCTAAAACCACTAATCAACTGAGTTTCCATAAAGGTTCATAGGTACTGTAGGGTATAATAATTGAATGAATATGGAGCATACAAATACACCACATATATAACAAATAGAGTCAATGAGTATGGTGCATTTAATTAATATCTTATAGTCAATTCATTTACACATTTCAAAATGAAAAACCACAGTACATATACATATGTACCGAAAGAAAATAATAATTGAATAGATAATGTTATGTACGGTGTAAAAATCTACCATTTAGAACAGAAAGGTTACATTTAGGTTACCCTTATCATAACGTCGGATCATGGAAAGTTCAAATAGCCCCTCCCAGATGAGCTAAGTCCGAATTTATATAAAAAAGATCGATGATTACTTACCTAAATCCGAGCAACTTGTTCTTGTCCAGTCAAGTTTCACTAAATATCTTTTCATCTGCCTCAATTTGGTCTACATTCGGCTAACGAAATGTGATCATATTCATATCTCGTGAGTTCCTTTTGGTACTACAATTTGGTCTTAGAAATGAAACAAATAAAACTAACGTTGGTACATAAAGCACATACATAGATTACGCCAATAGATAAGGTTAGAATTATGTAGATAATGTTCATTAATGTACTACCAAGACCCAACCCCTTGTATCTATAAAATTCTTACCATGAGTACGTGGTCATATCTCTAGTTTTTTCCTTTAAATTGATGTTCAGGGGCTAAAAACACCACTTTTTCCTTGTGTTGACACCTTCTCTAGCATTGTCTTCCTTTCAGGAAACTTCTTTACTTAACATTTTATCCTTTGCCACCACTATCACCCATTCCCGCCGTCTAAACTGTTAACACATAGGATAAGTATGCAAATGCAAAATCAGTACACAAACATATGTAATGCGAAAGCACTACGGGAAAATATGTACTGTGAAAAATCAGTACATGCAAACATGAATTCATTTTTTTTGAAGATAATATCAAATGGATTTTGAACACATATCAACAAGTGCAATCTAATAAATCAAAAACTTTTAAGCTAATCACCATAAAAAAATTTTCCGAAAACGCGCCAAAAATCAAATCGATCCGTATAATCTAGTCGATTCTCAAGTAAAAGTTCAAAATTGACCACATCTAAATCAAAATTAAACATGAAGCTCGTACCTAATATAATATGAATTGATCAAATCAGGAAAAACAAGCTGATAGTGGTGGCAAAGGATATAATCTATCACTTACCAAAGAAGAATCAAAAGATGATATTTGAAAACCCTAAAAAATATTTTTCCCTTTTGAACAACAACTAAAATATGTTTAAAATCAAAATTAGAAGAATTATAATAAGACTTAGCTTTTCAAACAGCAAGAATGGTCCATCATCGAGTGTTATTTTGTGATTATGTAAAACCTCATCTCCATGAATAGCAGAGCTCTGATGTCGAATAGAAACTGAAGAAAATGAAATACGTGGTTACTTAGAATGATAATGATATACGTAAGGGTATTCTGGGAATTGATAAGAAGTACATGATAAGTTGCGCACGTGTGTTGGATTATTGAGTAAAGAATCTGGTCCAAAAACATGTTTTTGGACCAGCGGATAATTTTATTCTGGTGGTGGACTACACAGTAACGTGTTCTGGATATATAGGATTAACCAGTAATTCCTAGAATATTCAACCCTATAAATATGAAAAATTTGAGACTGAAATAGTTGGGGTATTATTGGTTTCAGCAAAATCTAATGCTTTCATAATCAATGTCGTACGCGAATAAATTTAGAGATGTTATATTTGGCAATATGAATTTCACAATATATTAATTATCATAAAATATACATATGATCATGTGTTTATGGATGATCGAGATGGTTGGAGAATTATTGGTTAAAGCGGAATATAAATCCGATGCTCGTAATTTGGAACAACGTCAATATGTAACTAAATTTAGAGATATTATATATGAAACAAATGAATTCTCCATATATTGATTATAATAAAATGTACATGTAACATATGATCAGGGGATTATGGATGATCGAAAATAGTCAATTCGTAAAAAATGAAAAAGTAAGGGAGAATCCTTTGGTTGTCATATTTCCGGCTGAAGTGCTACAACTAGCAACATTCAGCTGTATCAGATTAACATTATTACATAGTTCAACCTCTTTACAGTGTTTAGTTTCGATAAGGACTGCGAGAGAAACATAAGTACATAATAGAAAACTTATGAAACAACCTATAAAGAAGAACAAGCTGGTAATTCTAATATTACACTACAGAGACTCACAATACATTACTCAACCATTTCATTTTTTTTTCTTAAACTGATTAGATGAAATTGAGTTGGAAGAATTAGCTTTCCCCAATCCAAATAACTATCTTCCACTAGTCAGGTATGTTACGATCATAAGATGATCCCTCCATCTCTTAGGGTTTTATGGTACGACAAAGAACTAATTCCTAATCCTATAACCTCACCTTGTTAAGGGTAACAAAGTACCATAAAAAAATCACAACAGTAATGAGAAATTATTGAAAGAATCTGGCTGCTCTTTAAATTAGTTGATCTTGGAAGTCTTTCAGAGATTATTATTTCTGTATCTATGATTACAGTTACTGCCATAGTAAGTATTCTTGAGATTGCTGCTACTTCCCTTTGTGAAACTATTTATTTTGTTGTTGTTGGTACTGTTATAATTTTTGATATGAAGAACCTGTTGAACCGAAAGAACATAAATTATTGCTGAAATAGAGGATACAATATGATTGAATCATGTAGATCAACCAATTGACCTTCCACACAAAATAGTCTCATCTCCCCATGCCTAAGAGAAACTGCAATGGTGCGATCAAAACCAAAGATCAAAGACAAAAAAAAAAAAAAAACGACCAAATTTGAGTTTAGTCTGTGATGCTACGCTATGGTAGCAGAGTATATCTGGTCGAGCGTGGATATAACGTTCGTTTACTAGTGAAGCGTGGATATAATGCTGGTCTGAAATGGGCGTACATATAACCAACGCCTGTCGTGGGGCGTGGATTAAACCAATGTCTGTTATGGGGCGAACATATAGCTCACCCCCGAATATCAGACGGATATATAGTTAATGCCTGGTGGCGCGGAGGTTATACATATGCCTGATTTCAGGAGAACATATTAGACTATCCCAAAAGCACACACGTACATCACACGTGTTAGGGTCTTAAACCCTATTCTACTTCTCAAGTCTTCTCCTCTTTTCTACTTGTTTCCATCGCTTAATCAGAAGCAATTCTTCTACCTGTGTTCTTCCATTCGCAAACATCACCAAGCAATTAAAAAAAAAACGAGAAATTAACCCTGCTATTTCGTTCAATGAGAGGTATGTTTCTTTAGTTTTCTTCCCCTTCTTTAAAATTTTCACATACCATGTAAGGACCTAATTAGATTTGAGAATTGTTTATAATTTGTTCTTTTAACTTCAATTCTAGTGAATCAACAGTATGGGTTTGTGGAGTTTCACCCGATTTGTGTTGTATTGAAAGGAATATGTGTTTCCATCTCTTTTAACTTGTTAACTCTAGAAATTGAGTTTTTATTTTATTGAATTCTTGAGATCTAATGGTTGGATCGGGATGAATTAAATGTATGTGGTACTTCATTGTATAATGGAGGTACTGTAAAACTTTCAATAAAATCAGGTTTCGTACAAGGGTTAATGTCACCTTAATGTGATGAATGGATGTAGGTCTCTTCTGTTTCATGCTAGAAGAATTGCTTTTTTAGAATAATGAATATAAGGTTTCCAGTATGTAACAAGAGTTACATTATGTTTAATTCAGTAGCTCAATCAGTTGTACTCCCATTTTGCCTAACACCAGTTGTTTTAGCTATTATGGTTAATTACTTTTAGTTTTGTGCAATATGGTGTAGAATTTGATGACTAGTTCAAATTTTCATGAGGTATTGCGAGTTGTGGATTCTGTGATTGTTTAGTTTATCATGAATATGACTACTCTCTGCATAACTTTGATCGTTTGAACACTCTGTAGTTTTATTTGTTTCTTCTCCTGTTGTTAAATTTGCCTATGGTCAGTTTTTTCTGATGGAAATGATTATAATCTAGCATGGTGCTCCGAAGAATTTTGATGTATAAGAATCTTTATTTTGGGTATAAGAAAGTGTTCGATTTACCGGAAGAGGAAAAATTTGAGCATGTTTCTCTGCCACATTGTCTGGTCTTTCTAGGCATCTAGGCATCTATTTGTGTAGTTTCATTTTGGTTTGCAAAATAAAAAGACCATATAGTCCGATCATCCAGGTTTCATGTTGATTCAACAATAATATGGATGGTGCTTAGATTTCGTTTAAACTTTACTGTTGAGGGTTTATGAAATTGCATCTATCTTGTGTGTGCACAGATGTTGAACAAATTAACACCGAGGTTCAATGGTCGCATGAAGACGAACAAGAAACATAAATCTGTAGCCGACGAGGATTATAACTTAATCTCTATTGGTCAAATTAAGGAGGTTGATGTTCCCCTGTTAGGGAGGTTTCCTATACTGGAAGATGATAAAGAGCACGCTTCTGCAGACATCACAGATGCGGGTAATCAAAAATTTAAGTATCAACATCGTGGATCTTTTTCGTCGGTAATTCATCACTATAAAACTGTTTCAACATACTGTCCTAGAGCTAAATATATTATTGAAAAAGAGGGATGAGAAAGATCATTGAGCATAGAATGTAAAGAACCCAACATTCCATGGTTGATTATATTGCTGACCGGTTTTGGGATACAACAAACACTTTTCACTTCCCATTTGGTGAAATGGGATTCAACACTCCTGGATTGGCTCATGTTGACTGGATTGAGTATCGGAACTGAGCCTGACGTTCCGTATAATTCTGGGAAGTACCAATTTGAATTTGTTCGTGAGCATATCTTTCCGGATATCCAAGATGTCTCGCTCTGTCTAAAATCTCCTTCGTGGGTTTCAAATTCAATTACAGTTAAATATTTAAGCTCATATTTCTTAGAAGAAAAGTTGGTTGCGGCCGAAAATGATAACACCCTTGCTCATAGAGTAACAATTGCCTTTTTTTATGTATGTTTTCAGACATTTTTTATTTTGTAATGCAAAGACCTATATTGATGTTGGATGGTTAGCTGCTTTTGAAGATCTTGATGTAGTATCCACGTATGACTGGGGTGGTGCCGCTTTTTCGAGATTGTATGCGGCACTCCGTTTAGATGGTAGGAGACATAAGGCACTATGCGGTTCATTCCAAATATTATAGGTATTTTTTATCCAGTTATTTCTTCCTTTCAATGTTTATTTTGCTGCGAATTTATTAACTTGGGTAATTATTTTTATGGAGTAGTTTCGGGGGTATGAATACCTGGGCATATGTCGACCAGACATCTCAAAGGAGAGTAAAGAACAAAAATGGCCTATAACTTCTAGATGGAATGTACCGAAGAATACGAATGATATTGTCCGTTGTAGGAGTTTACCGAGTAAGCTTACCGCTGAAGAAGTGATATGGATCCCATGGGAATCATACAGAGAAGTCCTTGCATCTGATATGGGATGCACGGCTACGAGGCTATCAGACTCGAGATACATATTTTCTTACATGGGCATTGTGAGTTAATAATTTTATTTTATTCGATAGTTTTTGATGCTTATTTAAATAATAACATATTTACTACATTCATATTCCCCTTCTGACTGTATATCATAACATGTACCTCGGATAAAGGTGTTGGATGCAAAACCATTATACATTTGTTGTTCCCAAACACCTACACACAGTTATTGGGGATATCGACGATAAGCAAGCAGAACGCCTAAAAAGGAAGGTTTGCTGGATGCAACAGAGATAGTGCAAGTTGTTAAAGATTATGATATATATTTAAAGTACTGGAGAAAGGTTACTAACTACAAACATTATGTGACTCATCCTATTTGTGAAGCCCAATTGAACAACCTGCTGAACATGTACCTATTCCTCCTCCACATCAATTATCCCACGTAAATGTACGTTCGCCTTTTTATTGTATATTTCAGAAATATTTGTACTTATGTATTTTATTTTTTCATGACAACACGAATCTTACACATTATTTCAAGAACATGCTGATTTTAATCAACAACTTCGTGATTTTACATTAAAACAAACGAAGGAGAGGATGGACATTATTATGACGAAAGAAACAGAAATACAAAGGCTGAATAATATGAAAAAAGATTTGCAGCTACAACTGTCTATTTTCCATACGCCGCACCATGTCCAACCTCCCCTTGGATACGGTTTCTTTTCCCAAATAATGCCACCACAAGTCTGGAGTTGTATGAGTCAAGAATCAGCTTCAACAATGTCCTCAGTCAATACCACTCCAAGAATGCATATGCCTTTTATGCCACCACGATCGACGCCTTCAGATACGGATAACATGGATGGTTAATTTGTTATGACTATTTATATGGTTTGTCTTTGGTTGTATCTTTATCTTTCAGTCGAGTAGTCATTTCAAGTCTACTCTCTTCACTGTCCCTTTAGTAGTCATCTAAAGTTTCAGCGAGTACTCAGTGTGTCTAGTTTTTTCACCGTCCATTTAGAGAGTAGTCATATCAGGTCACTGACAAACACTTTATCTTTTTTGAAAAAACTGTCTCTTTTCACCGTCCATTGTAAGCGATTCAGTGAAAAATTTCTAAATGAGTCGAAAGACGAGATAATACTTCTTCTTCTTGTTCTGATAGATAGTTAGAATCAGTAGTTATGGGGAATATTAAAGGGATTCATGTGTATATATAGGTGTATGAAAGAAACCTTTAAAGTTTGAAATTTTCAACGTTCGAAAATATCTTTCAAACTTTTCAACGTTCGAAAATGTCCAACATTCAATTTTCTCCAACGCTCGAAAATTACCAATGGTATAAACTTTTTTCAAAACAATTTTCTCTAAAATATTGAAAATGGTTTGTAAAATTGGACGGAGGTATAAAGTCCCTAGGAGCGAAATTTATGCACGCCTGAATGGGGCGAACCTATTACACCGCCTGCAATGAGGCGTGAACTATACTAACGCCTGAACGGGGCGAATGTATATTGTACGTCGCACTGGGGCGTACCTAATACCTACGCCTGTTATGAGGCGGGCATTTAACTTACGCCTAATCGGGCGTACATTTTACCAATGCTCCATCGAAGCGTACTTTATAACTTCGCCTCACAATGGAACGAGGAATATACAACCTCTTCACATGAAGCGTAATTTATAACTTCGCCGCTTAACAAACGTACATTATACGTTCGCTCGACTATATTTGGTTTTGGTCTTGGTCCCAGAACAAATATAGTCTGGAATTTGGTTTTGGTCCAGCTTTTACTCTATAGTATGTCCCACTGTGTCTCGTTTCTGGACCATATTTATGGGTTTGATCGTCCACTGTGGTTGCTCTAAGAGCATACAACAAGAGTAAAAACAACATGCCTAAGTTCACGACTAAGTAAGTCTAAAGTAGGAAAGGGAAAACAATACAAAACTACAAAAAGAGAAAGATGAAAAACGCACTAAAACACAATACAAAAGGGAGATTTGAGATGATTAACTCAGATTCGCTTCCGTGGGAGCATCAGAGCGAACGACGCTCGGGGTTTAGATTTCTCTTATCACCCCAGGGAGAGAAAACCAGAAAAAAAATTATATAATAAAAAAAATGTTTTATATGTAAGGGAAAAAATACAATCCTTAACCGCGACTTTTTAATTTTCTCATTTTTTAAAGTGGAAGTTGAATAAATACCCCTCATTTTTAGGGGTCTTCAAAAATAACCTTAAATGGATATTTTAAGTTTTCAAGGTCTAGTTTTTGACATATTTAAAATCATATTAAGTCAATTTAACTTCCATAGGAGGTTGTGTTGACGTTTTCACGCGTCAAGAATATACTAGTTAATTTTCATTATTCAAAAAAGTATTAGTTCATTTTCATTATCCACTTAAAATATACCCCTTGGGGGTATTATCACAAAGAAAAGAAAACGAAGGGGCATGTAGTTTCTTTTAATTCCTTCAAATCTATACTACTCTATTTTTTAATTTTTACCAAAATGCTTTAATCACATTGCAAGCTCACTGTAATTTATCAAAAAGACATTCCCTTTAATTTGTTTTAGAAATGAAGGAAATGAAAAAACGGAAAATGAAGAATTTATGAATTGGAAAGTCGACATTTCGTGAAATTTGCAATTTCTTCTAATTCTTTCAAATCTAATGAGAAAAATTCATTCAAACTTTCTCTAAAATAATATTCGTATTGTACTATAAACTTACTGTGATTTATTCAAACTTTACTAAAATTTATTAAATGACCAATGAATTAGAAGAATTCGAAAAACGTTCGATTTAATAAACTTGGTTTTACTTATTCACCACCTATGCTTTTCCTAAATTCCTCCCGCTCTACATTTCCCTTTAAATTATGAACCAAAGTTTTTACGAGTAACCATAACCCAACCTAATTATCTTCTTCTATTTATAATGTAAAGAGTTGTTGAAGCCTCCCAACTATTGATATGATCATCGCCACCGCTGCTTCTGTTATTAGACGTAAACAATGGTGGTATATGAGATGTTTATAGATGAAAATTCCATAAAATGGAAAAAGGTATTGTTCAAGATTGATTCAAGAAACAATATTTGAATTCTACTCAAAATCTTTGTTAACTATTTCAATAATCGGATAGGATCTCTCAAACTCTTCTGATATACAAATTAAACTAAAGGACGAACATGATTATTTATCAGATCTAAAAACTAATGGCATGAGTTTCCTAGACCTACCTACTTAATTTACAATCATATTTGAGCATTGTGATGCTCAATCCATCATCTCCAAGTTCGATTACTGAGAAACCCCTAAAGCTCATAAACACTAATTGATAATAAACTTATGTTACGAGATTGTCAGTTAACCTTCTCCAAATACGAATTCAAGTTAGCGATCGCATCCATGTTCATCATTCAAAAACTGAAATTTATGATCAACATGAAGTGATGGTGGAGGGTTCTGGCGGCAGCATCGTTCTTAAGATTTAGGGTCGAGCGAGGATATTATAGAGTAATAGTTTTTAATGTGGGTTTTTGTTACTCACATTAAAGAAGGTTACAAAATTGAAGTTCTTTTTACTAGGGGTGGTATTTAGGTAGAGTGTGGTTGGTGAATAGGTGAAACCATAAACTTTAAATTATCTTCAGTTTATTCAAATTCCTTTAAATTTAAGCCAACATTTTTCAATTATTCTCCAGGAGCTTACAATTTCACTACAAATCCCGTATAATTTACGCAAATCTCAGTAAATTTTCTTCAAAGGACCATTGGATCCAAGGAATTGAAAGTACATATTTTCTAAATTTTAGTTGATTCCTAATCTTCTAGTTCCTTCAAATCTAAGTTAAAATTCTTCAAATTTTCTCCAAAAGCTTCTGTTTCTATAAACTCACTATAATTTACTCGAAACTCACAGTATTTCCTTCTGGCGAAGAAAAAATTCTAAAGCATTTTAAGTGGGCCCTCCCTTCATGACCCCAATCACCTAGTTTGATTAGCTTTCCAAGACTGGGAACAAACCGTCACCATTACCACATAAGTTCCAGTCTATGTTAATATCATTAATCTACATTATAGTGGATATTTTATTAGTTATGTTCAAATAAATCTTTTGATCATAGTAAAATATTACATGATCAATATCATGTGCATCAAACAAAATGAAAAGTGCAAGCTTTTCCAGGGATCCAATTGGAGAATTCAGAAATCAAAACCATACTTACCGGAAATAATGTTGTGCCATAAATTAATCTTTCAATACAAAGCCTTTAACATTATTTAGACAAATTTCAGAACTTATTTAACTTCAGCACTCCAAGGCTACTTCTAGATTTGTTGGCACAAACCATTTTCCAATTTATCAGATGATCATTTAGAACCATGCTTATGCTTGCAAAGAAAATCTTTCATTTTCTTTTCTAATTAGTTGATAATATAAATTGGAGCTTCGAACAAAGAGAAATAGTACATCAACATAGAAATAAGAAAACTCTAATGTAAAGCAAGCTTAACTCCTTTGACAGGAGAACATTGTCCCCAATGAATTAATTTTTAATCAAATATAGCAAATACTGGATCCGAAATATTTTTAGAGTTTTCCTTAACATTCGTTGACAACCAAGATAATGAAAGGAACTGAACCAGTCATACACCAAGCCCAACAAACCATGTAGGCCAATCAAGGAAATTCTACGAATAAGAACGAGTCTTGTATTGGAAGTATTAACCTTAAGACCTAGAATATATTCATAGAAATTAATAGTAGAAAACAATTTACGCAACTCCTCTTTGCCATTGTCAAAAAAGAAATTATGTAATCTGCATAGTGTAAATAATTCACTTCAGTACCTTTTTGAATGTTCTTAAAGCCAATGAAAAGTGTTAAGTTGGTAGATTTATCTAACTATTCTGAGAAACCCTCTACGTAGTCATAAACTTGTATATTTTTCTTTTTATGTAGAAACAGTTGAGCCACATTAATACTGACTGTGTTAGTTAGACTGCTAATACGTAGTACATTGCGTCTTTATGTAAATATGTATTGCATACAATATTTGGTTCTAAAATAGACTTTTCCATCTGATTCATGATTTAGAAATATTTTCACCTGATAGATCAAATTTCAGGTTTGAGACTTGTACATTCTATGATTTTCTAAGTTAGAAGCGGAAAGAGATATGAATAACCTTAGGCGGAATCACTTAGATTTGGTACAAAAACAAATTCCAAACTAATATAAAAACATCAATACTAATTATAAATACAACCACATAGTGACAACAAGGTAAACCTTTAAACCAAATAGCTTTGATAAGATTGTCTCTAGTCCTCTATCCTTTATTCTGTCTCTCTTAGTTTCATTTCTTCAAAATGCCATTTTCATCTCTTTGATTGATATCTGATTTCCATCATAAAAACATAGGTGTAGTCCAATCCGGGTGACATCTCCTTAAGATAAATTATTGCATCAAATAATTGTCCCCGTTCCATCTTGACCTGAGTTCTTCTTTTAGCATTCAGATCCAACTTTTCCTTCTCTTCCTTGTGAAGATTACAGTAGGCCAACCATTGAGCTTGATTAGGATATAGGAAAGCTTCACAACCACACCTAGTGCATGTGTATTATTGGATTCGATGTAAATGATTGTCTCTACATCGCATCACTCTTGTTGATGAAATAAGAACATCTTTGGGAACAATCTTGAGACTGCAAGCCATTTTGATTCTGTTAGAGCATTGCTCGGTCGAACTCGCATGCGTTGCTATCTCAAGCATGTTTGTCAATGTTAGTGATCAAAAATATAATTCTTGATTTCTGGTCTACTTGAAGCTAAGTCTCAGACTAGGATAGAAAGTGTAGTTGAGCTCAAGACTCCATGGAGATCATCATATAAAGACGTAGAACTACTCAAGGAACTGGTGGAACTTCATCGACTAAAAGGTATGTGGAGACTTGAACTTATCTATCACTCAAAAGTCTATCTATTTTATCTCCTATCTTGAGACAAAAGTCGTATTGCTATATTGACTTTGATTATACACATTTGCTATTTCGATCTGAGTTTATCTCGCTTATCTATTTCTCGAAATATGTATTGGTAAACTTTCACTTTTTCCAAGTTCATCTTTACTAGTGACGAAATGATATTAGTTTCAATTATTTAAAAATCGCTTTGACGAAAAATAGCTTGTGAACAACAACTATATAACGTCCTTTAAGAATGTTTCAATGATTGAAATGAGAGTTTATAATATATAACCTTGGAAGGTAACACATATGAGTGTAAGTCCTTATTCCTTGAACCAAAGTGTGCGTACTTTTCTGCTTAGGAAAACCGGAACTAAAGTCCGCGTACCAGTACGCGCACTGTCGGAAGTTCACGTCCCGAGAATTTCTGCTGGAGTTTGTGAACTGAAAACAAACTTATTCCGGGTACTTAAGTCCGCGTACCAGTATGCATACTTAAGTTGGTTATTTTCTAAAAACGGTTATTCGTGAACTTAAACTTATATAAACTAAGGAATGCATACTTGCAAACCGTGACTATAAAGTTCATGAATTGATTCGAGTGAATCAAATCGTTTTTGCTTCGATTGTGTCTTGTATACTTCTATAAGATCTAAGCAATTGAACAACTCTCTAACTAGTTCATTTGAGTCATTTGAACTAGTTGTGGTAAAGAAGAATATGGTTGATATGAAAGTGCTCATATGGCTAACCATTTGGTTAACTACTGTTGAACCAACTAAGTGTACATGTTTGGGTACGGTTACACAAACCTAAGTAAACGTGCATTTAATTTGTGTGTAACAAGATAAGTTCGATCTAACAGTTGAAAGATATTAGCTTGAATCTAATCAGGTTTTCATCTAACTGTGAATATTGAATGCTTTGTTACTAAGCTAACATTGATTGCAAACCCAGATTTGAAAGTCTATATAAAGGAGAATTTTAGCAACTGGGAACCTAATCCCCACACCTTCTGTGTGATACTAGTTGTATTAGCTAGAATCGATTCTCCTTTAACCTTAGGTTTCTTATTGAGACCCTGTAGGTTAACGACTTGAAGACTTCATTGGGATTGTGAAGCCAGTCCCAACTATTCTCTTTGTAGTTGCGTGATCTGATCTTGCTGTTTCTATCGTATTTGGCTACAATTGTAAGATTGGCTTGAGTTTGATTTCTCCGATAGGCAAGATATAAAAGAAGTCACAAACACCTTCGTTTCATCGTTTGTGACTCCACAATATCTTCTTTCGCTAGTCGATCAAGATTATTATGAGGTGATTCATAATTCAAGGCTGTTCTTCGGGAATATAAGTCCGGGTTATCAATTGGTTTATGTTCACCTTGATTTATCAAAAGATGAAACAAAATCTCGTAGGTATTTCTGTGAGAGACAGATTTATCTATCATAGTTTATTAAATTGGGGTCGTAGCAACTCTTAGTTGTGGGTGAGATCAGCTAAGGGAATCAAGTGCGTAGTATCCTGCTGGGATCAGAGGCGTAAGGAGCACAACTGTACCTTGGATCAGTGTGAGATTGATTGGGGTTCAACTACAGTTCAGACCGAAGTTAGTTTGTAGTAGGCTAGTGTCTGTAGCGGCTTAATACAGTGTGTGTTCAATTTGGACTAGGTCCCGGGGTTTCTCAACATTTGCGGTTTCCTTATTAACAAAACTTCTGGTGTCTGTGTTATTTCTTTTCGCATTATATTTTTTTTTATATAATTGAAATATCATAGGTTGTGCGTTGAATCGATTAATTGGGAAATCCAACCTTTGGTTGTTGATTGAAATTGATTGATCCTTGAACATTGGTCTTTGGTACCGTTCAAGTAGTTTTTCTTGTATTCTATTAGACTCGCAGATTTCTATTTTCTTGAGTAAGTATTGAATCGAAAAAGTGAGATATAACTCTTTGATATACTTTTAATAAGATTGAGTCTGACTGTCTAGTTGATTCTCTTAAAAGTATGTTGGACTTCGTCCATACATATTTCTAAGCGAAATATTGGATGTGGTTGTTAGACCCCCCCTTTTTCAGATTTTATCTGTTATCAATCTTAGTCCTCTCCTCTAACCTTTGTGTTTCTCTATTCTAATTCTTAATGAGAAAGTTTCTTCTTGATGTTTCTAATAAATATAGGCTATATGAATTGATTCATTGTCTCATCTTAAAGCGATTAGAATTCCTAATAAATTGATCTCCTTATCTTCCTATAGGTATCTCTCATCTTCTCTCTTCCATTTCAATGAACTTGCATTCCCAACTATTCCTAATAATGTCTCTGCTAATCTGCATCTGGTCTATCCATATTAATGGTATTGTGAAGTCCTTAGAATTTCTTTGTTAATGCAGAATAGAACATGGCACTCGAGTAAGGTTTTTTGGTCGAATGGATAAGATTTAACAATGCTAGGGTTTTTCATGGTAATAAGATCATACTCCTAAAATACTTATTAGATTACTATACCTTTTTTATTTAGAAACAAGAATGTTAGTTTGGCAGAAGAATGCAGTCGTTTTAATTATTAAGTTTGATTTGATTGTTCCAATTTTATTAAGAAAGACTAAGTAGGAAGTTTTAATCCACCACATTTTTCCTGCTATACTTTTAATTTATTTCTGCATAAAATTTCTATTTCTTAATCTTAAAATGTCTAGAGAATCTCATGTAAGTCCTTTATTTTTGTTTAATGAGTTGTTTACCTCTATGAGTGGTTTTCTTAAGAAAAATAACATCTTAATAAGTCAGTCAATAGTTCATCCAATCTGGAAGAGGTAAGTATCTAGGATAATAACAAATTAATATTAACATAATAACAAGTTTTACACATTAACACAAATACAAACACTGAAGAAAACATACACAAAACATAAACAGTAGAATAAAAACTAAAATACTTAAGAAAGATAAAATTAGCGCCTTGGAATATCCCTAGTAATTATTAGCTTTCTTTCCCTCACTGATGACCAACTGCCATGATTCCCAGAATTTATGCCTGCTCTGCCTCTTCATAGTGCCCTTTTCCCTTCTTCCAATTATATCTAGATTTCATCCTTAGTATATAATCATAATTATATCCTGGAGGCATCTCACTAAATATGATAGCAGCATCTATAGGAAAACCATTCTCCATATTAAACTGAATCTCGACCCTTGTGTTAGCATCTAGATTCTCCTTCTCCTCTAATCTCAGATAACAATATGCAAGACACTTTTCCTGTTCATCATGAAGAAAGACATCAGACTCACAAAGATAACAAAAATAATATTGTACCCTATGAAGATGCTCTTCCGTGCATCGCATAACTCTAGTAATGGAAATTGGGGAATTCTCTGGTATTACTTCATCATCACAAGCCATTTCTCTGAAATAAAAATTTCTATTTGCCGATAAGTTTCAATCTGAATGAGTTTTGATGTAGGTCTTGGTATGTTTATATACTAGAAAGAAACTCATTCTTCTAGGTTTTTACGAGCTAGGCGTGTAAAAACATCCTTTCATTTTCTTCGATATATCTTTGATTTTCTTCACTCACACACGTCTTCAATTCTCCTCGATTCTCTAATCTAATAAATATCGCATTAGTCTAAGATAGATCAATTCTGCTAGGGGCACATTATCAAAGAAGCTGATGCATTTCGAATCTAAGAATTACTGACCTAAAATATAACACATAGGCGACCCATAAAAGAAAATTGCTACTAAGAAGTTTTGATATTTTCTATATCTTCATCCTTTCTTTTTAAATTGAATAATAAGATGACCCTATAAAGATCTATTCCATCGACTGACAATAAAGCCTAATACTAGATTTGAGAAATCCTAAACTCCTTTTGCATTAATGAGACATGCACGGACCATCGTTTCAATATAACTTATTCGGAAAATTAAGCTACGTCTATTTTATTTAGTCCCCTCAATACGCTTTAGGTTCTTAGTAGACCTCTAGTAGGGTACATTCTCCTAAACCTAATCTGTCGTGCCATTTTTAATCTCCTTAATCTTCTTTTGGAGGCCAATCTCAGAATCTTAAGTTTCCGAGTCAAATAAATTAATGAAATTTTGTCAAAAGCAGCATAGCCTTAAGAGACCATATTCCAATTAGAAGGATAAACAGACATTGGGCTTCAACTTTACTTAAGATTTTTGGATGGTATGCTTATCTTAAAAGGAAAAGGCCTCTTCTTAGAATAATTTCTTAGAAATAATTCTACATTCGGTTGCTTCTCCGTAGGATTATCTCTCAAATTAATCTAGGATCTCTTCTTTAGAAATTGTTTAGTTGTTCTATATGTCTCTGGATCTCTTAAGGCTAAGAAGAAATATGTTGTTTATGTCATTTTTGGTTTTTCTATTGGTCTCTGTTCCTAGGATAATACATATCCCAACAATTTAATTTAGTCACAGGCTTTATCAGTTATCTTAGTACAGAATGTTTACTTTTAAATTTAAATTACTAAGTCGCTGTCATATCATGATTGGTTAAATATTTAGATATGTTTTATTTTTGATCTTGTCAACTTTCACGGGTTCTGTAACAATTCTGTTACTTTAAGTACCTTGACCTTATATACTCAAACTAGTTTCAAAACTTTCATAATGTGTGAGGTTCTTATTTTTTCTATCTTCTTAGTCTCTCTTTTCTTTTCCAATGGGAGAGCATCTAAATCTTTACAAACATTTAAGTGATCTCTCATTAGCTCCATGATTTGAAAATCACAGTAATATAAGAATTCTTCCAACCCCTCCTGCATTCATAAGAGACTTTGGCATTAAACCAAACAGTATTTTTGCTAGGATTTTCTAAACTAAGGTTTTGAAACAATGGGAAATGCGAGGTGTTTTGAATAACTTTTGGGGAGTTCATCTAGGATTCCTAATAAGAGAAGTAGACCCGAATCTCTTCATCATCACCTTTAGAATAACATCAGATTTTCACTGGATTTCAACTAATGGCCCTTGATAGCCTTTTGGTAATGCCTTAGCCGCTACAACTGCATATTAAGGAATGAGCATTTCTACAGATAATGTTAAAGAGATTCCATTATGGACTACAATTTAAAACGCTAAATCTGAACATACACAAGAAATGCTCGGTTTAATTTCTAGTAAAATAGGTCAAGTTTCTCGAGTGTGTAGGGGTTCTGAAACATCTGATTGTCTGCCAAGAGTTTTAGTTTGGGTAAACATAGAAAAATCTCTTATTGATCATCTACTCGTCAAAGTAGGAAACTGTCCAGTAACATCTATCTACTTCAACTACCTAAACCTTCCATCCAAATTTTGTGCTCATTGCCTACGTCTAGGAAACAAAGTTGGCAGCTGTGCTATTTTAAATGGTAGACCCTTATAATAAATCTATGACATCTCTGTTAACTCTCCTTATCCGAGTGATGATATGAACTGGCCGAATGGAGAACTAGTTCAAATTTGGAATCCTAAAGACAACTTCGACAGTCATGGAGAATCAGTGCCAGTAGAGTCATACATTAACCTACCAGGAGGCCGTGAAACTTTTACTGATATCTTTAGGACTTATGTGGATGAAGAACCAGCTTTCCAAACTAGTCAACAACCTTACGAAGTCTTGGGACCATTTATCGTTGATGAAGGTATGGCTACAACATCTTCATCTGTTTTAGGTAAAAGGACTTTCCTTTTGAACTTTCCTGAGAATTTTTTTCCGCTGCCGGATTCTGAGGATGAATCCTTCTGTTCCGCCAACTTGGAAACTTTCCGAGTAATCAATGAGTCTAGATTGTCTGAATCAGTGTTTCAAAATGGGTCTGGTCTTTTGAAGGATATCCCTAATCCATTTCAGTTTATTGGGGTAGTATTTCCTTCTCATGTTGGTAAAAGGCTTTCATTTTTATCTTTTGAAAATCCCAGGGATTCATTTGAATCCCCAATCTCTGTCTCATCTTCCCTGATCTCTTCCCATGTACCTGACGCATCTGCTAATCATGGGAAACAAATCTGCATTGCATATTCTTTCAAAATCCCATTAACCCAGCCAAAATCTTCTTTGAAAATATCAATTTCAAATTTTTTATCTTCCTCTTCTTCAGAAAAATAGTGCTCTTTTCCTTCAGTAGATGAAAGATTTTCAAAATCTATCAATATAGGTCAAATATCTTTGAAGATGAAGCTCAGTCAAGTGCCTATCTACCAATTCCTTTCCTAGACCTATCCCCTTCAAAGCAGCAGGAGGAGACATAGGAGACTGTAAAAGAGGAAGAGCGGGGTAATTAACAGGGTCAGACCCACAAGAGGCAGAAGCTACAGGTGTGATTCAGACGGCTATTTGGGCCAAGGAGAAGCAGATTCAAAACTTCAATATTGAGGGAGATTGTGAAAGTATATTCAACTACATCCATGGGGAAAAAATGCAGATATCTTGTGGCGTGCTAAAGCCTGTCTCAATGAAGCAAACAAAATATTTCATCTTTGTACCAATTTTTTAATTTTCTTTTTTGTCCTTAGACTAGGAAATCAAGTTGCGGATATTTTGGTAAAGTCTGTTAGGCCTTTAAATTCAACTGTTGAATTGGAACACTCCCCGCCTGTTTATAGGCTAAGGCAACTTTAGTAGATAAATCTAGTATCGCGGACTCTCACAATCCCATATTAGATGGCTCTACTTCTTTAGTAACCATGATTCTTTCCGGGTCTTAGTCTTTTAATGAAATTTCTTATTTACAAAAAAAAGAAAAAGAGTGTGAATGGTTAATTATATTTTTTATCCAAACTCCCTTGGAGGGTTATATTGACAACAAAAGCAGAAACTAGAAAAAAAGAGGATAAGTTCATAATCTCGGAAGAATAAAACAAAAAAACTAAAATTTCTTTTAATAGCAGTAAAAAGAAATAGTACATCTTCTTTTTTAATCAAAAGTGAAGAAATATTACATCTCAGAGCTCACCCTAAACGTTCGATATGAAAACTTGGAAGACAAATCAACTATGGGAATTTGTAAGACATACATAAACAGAAAAAATTACGAAATTTAAAGAGTTTATGACCGAGATTTTTAAAACATCTCTAAAAAAAATCAAATCTTAGATTTTGACATCTACAGAAAAGACATGTACATTTTTACAAAGATGCATCTGGAACACAATATGCAGCTAAAATAATACTATTACAGTATTACTTTCTCATTCTATCCTAAAATAGGCGGTAAAGAAGTGATACCAGAGAACCAAAAGTGTTATTTTAAATTTCCAGATCATAGCCAAATTCTAAATAGAAACTCAAAATGGTAAAAGTAGAAACTCAAAATGGTAAAAGTCGTTATAATGTTTTTTCTTTATTTTTTTTGATAGTCGTTGTAATGTTGAAAATGCCGAGAAACAAATATATCTGGTCACCCAACTAACATTCTTCCTTCCATCATAAAGAGCCAAATTATTGGGTTGCTCATTATTTTTGGCCGTTCGGGAGAAAAAGCTTGATTTAGTGTTTGTAATTTTGCTGGAAAAAGGTTTCGGACAAATTAAAAAGGGATCGACTTTTCCACCAAGGTTGACAAATAAAGATCTTTGTTCCGGATATATCTGTCTTCAGAGCATCCGAGGCAAACCTTACTAGCAATAGTAGTAACATCACTTTATATATCCCTCACAAATAAGATCCATCTTCATCTCATTCCCATGCCGTTATTGCATAATAAAATGCATATGATAAGTTGCAACATGTCTATGGGTACACAAACTCATTGGTGCCTGCTTGTCCCTTTAGATGATGATTACGTGGCCCTTTATAACATACTTGCATTATTAAGTTGTCCAAAATATATGCCCCAGTGTGCATTAGCAGTAACTTAAGGATACCCTTTACTAGACCAGCACAAAAAGATAACCAAACTAGAATTCACTGGCTGGGTGTGTTTGTGTGGTGGTGGTGTCCAATGTGTTAACCTAGAGGGGAGTACGAAGGACCACCATCCATTTGGATTGAACTAAAAAAAACAAAAGCAAACTCCAGATATAAGCATGCTCTCTTCACCTCTTGAAATGTGTGCAAGATCCTTTTATATTTACCACTTTTTTATATGCACTTCCTCTCAATAAATAAAAAAGAAAAGAAAAATGACATCGAGTGGCAAATGGGCCCAATGCAATTGAATCCCCCACCACCAAACCAGCCCCTATAAGATCATGGCACATTCTCCTCCTGCTTGAATGAAAAATCGTTTTCATGTCATCTTCATCACTACTCTAGTAGAATAAATAAATAAAGAGTCTTTTTCAAAGGCATTTTTGTTTTCCTATAATTATGAGTAAAGGATTAATTAAGCTCCTCCCTCCCATTTAAGTCCCCATCCTTCCCGTTTGCAAATTCCAATTTTTCAAAAACTCAGACAGAGCCTTGAATGAGGATGACATCGCCGATATGATGGCATCTGTGTTGTAGACAGACTTAACGTTGAAAGGGATGGATGGGTCAAGCAGGCTTATGTCTTAAGGACAGCGTGTTGAACACGTGACTCACTTTATTTTCCAAAGTTTTGCCTTGTTGCTGTTGCGGAGATACTGGGAGCTTGTTCGTTTCGTCAAAGCAATCACTTCCATTATAAAGGAGCTAAGTATCAATAACTTTTGCTTATTTGATTTTTCTTTGTTTTTGATTATTGCACCCAACAATCTTAAGACATTAGTATTTGTAATAATCGAAAACGATTGATTGGTTTGTGAATCATGGATGTTAATTGTGGAGTGAAAAACAAAAACGAATTTCTGGTCATCTGTAGAGTTTCAATTTTATCTTTTAATATAGAAGGAATTTCGATGAACCCTTTTGACACAACGTAGTAGACATCCTGATAGTTACCCGCGTAAAATTTCAGAATTTTTGGAGTTGTACAAGTATTTGTTTGATATTTTACAAAACAGAAAAACGTTTCTGAAAAATTCTGACGAGCAGAAAATTGTTGTTAACTAAATTAATTTTTGTGGGGGTAACCATGAGTTTTTGAAACGCTGATTCAAACGAAGTTTGTATATATAGATGTTATCTTCAAAACTCATATTTTACTTTCTGATTTGGAATTGTGATTTGTTAATAAAGGTGTCATCTCCGAGGGACATGGCTAATAGCCGCATGTGGTTGGAAACAAATCTTCCAAAGATGGCAAAGGTGAGAACATCGAACGCAACTATAAGCATGGTCTTCATGATAAAGGTATATTTCGTAAACCTGAATCCAGAATTACTTTAGTTAAGGGTGAGTGTTATGTTTGTAAAATTCCTGGCCACGCGGCAGTAAATGGTAGACAACATAAAAACCTTAATAAGTAGAAAGTTAATGCTAATTTAGTTGAAACAAACTAGAACGAGTTTGGTGGCGTGATGTCGGAAGTTATTTTAATAACCAATGTGAGAGACCAGTAGGTGGACTCTGGAGCCACCAAGAATGTTTGTTGAAACAGAGACCTGTTCACCTCCTATCATAGGATAGGGGATGTCGAGAAACTCTTATTGAGTAACTCATATGCAATAGAGGTTGCATAAAAGGAAAAGGTCGAGCAGAAGCTCATATCTGTAATATTCTCACATTGAATGAAGTTTTCATGTTCCGAGCATATGCGAAAATCTTGTATCTTGTTCTGTTGTAGATGGAAAAATATTTAAGATCTTAATTGAATCTGGAAAACTTGTTGTAACTAGGCAGTGATTTTTTAAGCAAGAGTTATAGGACTTTGGGTCTATATAAGCTTAACGGAAAAACTGATGATGTGAACGTAATTGATTCTTGTGATATCTTTGTGTGATTGATTGTTTTACGGGGTAGACTTGGAACCGTAAACTTATAAGTCAATGCTTAACTGGCTAGCATAGGCTTCGTACCCAAATTTAGTTTGGATTTTGAACACAAAAGTGAAATCTGTGAAGAATCAAAATATGTTATAAAATCTTTTAGCACAAATGTTCAGAGTAATTATAAGCCTTTAAAATTAATTCAGTTAGGCCTAGTTGACATGAGTTCAACCCAAAATCACTGTGGTAAAAGATGGTTATAACTTCCGTAGATGATTGTACGAGGTACTATCTTGTATACTTGCTTAGGATAAGGATGACGCCTTAGAAGCCTTAAGATGTATAAACTTGAAGTTGGAAACCAATTAGAAGCCTTGAACATAACAACCGTATCCTTAAGGAGATGATAATTTCCATGTTGATTAGTTCAGGATTACCTGCGGCCTTGTGGGGGGAGGCAGTCCTCTTAACTAGTATATCCTGAATAAAGTACCCTTTTAAGAATCAGATGAAACTCCATATGGTTTATGGAACGGTAGATGACCTTCTTATGAATGTGTCAAAGTGTGGGGGCGTTTGACTAAGATTGTAATTCCTCTTCCTAAAAGAACTAGATTGAAACCAAAAATGTTGATTGTGTTTTCGTATAGGGTATATTGAGTATACTTTTACAAATAGATTTTTGGTTGTGTGTTCTGATTTTTTCTGACATTGGTGTGAATATTATTACGGAATCTAGGGATGCTGAGTTCTTTGAACATGTTTATTCTAAACCTGTACCTCATTAGAGATGTGTTGTTGATCCCCTAGATTTATTTTCAAATAGTCAGAACTTATTTTAAAGGAAGATGAAGTTGATGTTGAGCCTAAGAGAAGTAAAATAATTAGACTTGAGACTTCTTATGAAACCGACTTCATAACATGCCTAGCTTAGTCCGAGCCACAGACTTGTAAAGAAGCCTTGATATCTACTGAAACCCCATTCTAGTAAGAAGCTTCATTTAGTGAAATGGACTCAGTCCGTTGGAACCAGACTTGGGAGCTTGCTAGTTTACCTCCAGGTTGTAAGACCATGGGATGTAAATGAGTCTTTAAGAGGAAACGATAGGTAGATGAAACTGTGGAAAAAATATTAAGCTAAGTTGGTAGCTAAAGGCTATAAACTAAAAGAAGGTGTAGATTTCCTTGATTCTAATTCAATTGTGACGGAAATTACTTCCGTTGAGATACTAATTGTTATTGCTGCCATAAAGAACGTAGAGATACATCAGATGGATGTTAAGACAGCTTTTTCTAAAACCGTGAATTAGGTACAGAAATTTACATAGATCAACCTGAAGACTTTGTAGTGAAAGGTTGTGAATACAAAGTTTGTAATTTGAAAAATCTTTGTATGGTTTTCAAATAAGCACGTAAACAGTGACATGGAAAATTTAATCATGTGATAATGGATAGTGGATTTAAATTAATGAATCTGACAAGTATGTTTACAAGTAACTTGTTAAGGATGTCTGTGTAATTGTATGCTTGTATGTTGATGATATGCTTGATACAAACATAGATGTGATCAATTCCACTAAAAACATGCACTGAATGAGAACATTGACTTGAAAGACTTGGGCCCTTTTGATGTAATCTTAGGGATGAGGATTAGAAGATAATCAAACATTTATAAGTCTTAGTCGTTCTCATTATGTTGAGTTGTGCTTAAGAGATACAATCAGTCTGATTGTAAACCTGCTTGTACTTCGTACGATTATTCTTGTAGTCTCAAGAAAAATAAGGGTAGTGGAGTATCTTAACTTGAATACTCAAAAGTTATAGGATGTCTGATGAATTTAATGAACTGTAAGAGTCCAAACATTGCCTATATTATGAGTAAGTTAAGTGGATATAATTGTAGTCCAGAGCAAGAGAATTCAGATGCACTGAGTAGAGTATTATGGTACCTAAAATACTCTTTTGATTTATGAAAGGTATCTTGTTGTCCTTGGGACTTTATGATGCAAACTGGATAGTTGACTAAGAGGAGTCTAAGTCTACGAGTGGATATGGTTTCACTCTAACATGTGGGTTTGTTGTTGGAAGATTTCCAAACAAACATATCGCTCAATTCATTATGGAATCTGAGAGTATTGCGTTAGATAAAGCATGAGAGGGGGCCGAGTGCCTAAGATGATTTTTAGAAGACATTCCTCTTTGGCATAGGCCTGTGCCAGCTATATCTATACATTGTCTTAGCCAAGCTATAATAGTTAAAGCTAAGAAATAACTAATCTCAATCAGCGTTATTTCCATTGATTGGATAAAGTCCAAGGAGAATATCGCGCAATCTTTGACGAAAGGTTTGTACAAAGAGATAGTTAAAAATGCATTGAGGGGGTTGGGGCTTAAGCTCATATATTAAACTTGCCATGAAGGATACTCAACCTTGCTGACTGGAGATCCCATGATCAAGGTTTCGAATGAGACAACTAATTTGTGGTGGGTAAAGGTAAACACTATCAGAGATTTTCATTCTCTGTCCCTTCCCTATGGTGTAGACGTGATAGTGTGACTGCATGTGGAGGATGACTTTTTAATAAGTCTTAATGAGTTCTATAGTTTCAATTTAAGATTGAAGTGGGGTGTAGCAGTAACACTCTTTATGGAAACTCACCTATCTGAATGAGGAAGTGGGTCGCTTCCTGTGAGAATATGAGCTGATTCTCTAGAGCATTCTGAGAAACAGGATACGTCCAGGGCCAAAACAGACAAAACGTCACGAGCTTGGCAGCAATCTTGGAGATATCACCCGTGGTTGTTATCACGAATTACATCAAATGCTAGCAGTTCAAGACATAGTTCACTGTCTCTAGCAAGTAATTCTGGTAATATCTCACTTAGCAAAGGTTCAAGACCTCATGGACACCTCTGCCTAAAATGGTATTTCCTGCGTTTTTTATGTGATTTTCATTTTGATGGTTTTGGTATTACTGGAACTTAGGACCTAAAGGTCACTAAGGGTTCAATAGTTCATGCTTTTTCACTTTGGTTAAAGATACCTATAGTCTCACCATGTGAAAATTAAAGATGAAAGCTCTCAATACTATTATGATTTATGCAATCCATAGTATGACCCTGGGGTCAACACACTTTTGTGTGAGGGAGAGGACGTAGAAATGACTAGTATGATTTCAACACTTGCACGATCAGTCTGTTTGGATCGTGGGATGTTTATTTACCAAGATCTATCTGTGTTTTCATGTTTTATTGAGTTTTCATTCATGTGGGGGATTGTTGGAAAACGATTAATAAAAAAAAATAATTTTTTAAAGTTTTAATAAAAAATTATAATTTATTGTTTTATTTTGTGAATGAAACTTTTTAGTCCCACATTGTGGAGTTTCCAATTTTTATTAGTTTTAAGAAACTATATAAAGCTTTTAGTCCCACATCGGGGAGTTTTTCTTCTTAAGTTTTATTTGTCAATTATATAAAGAAATTCACTACTTTTGTAAAATCTATGGGAAAGGGGTTGCTCTATATTTTAGAGGGACCCCTAAGGGAAAATATTTTATAGCGGTTTTTAAGCATTCGCGATTTTCCTTAACGGTTTTTTCGGAGTTGCCAAGCTCAAGTTGAGCATCTACTACATATGCTAGTAGTAGGTGTATTAGGGTGTTTTATCCTGGAGATATCCGTCCTGTGAGGGCTATAGCATCACTCTTGAGTGTAGCCGGGCGCTAATGTCTTAAGGACAGCGTGTTGAACACGTGACTCACTCTATTTTCCAAAGTTTTGCCTTGTTGCTGTTGCGGAGATACGGGGAGCTTGTTCGTTTCGTCAAAGCAATCACTTCCATTATAAATGAGCTAAGTATCAATAACTTTTGCTTATTTGATTTTTCTTTGTTTTTGATTATTACACCCAACGGATACATCAATGGGTCCAATCAAACCAACCCCTATAATATCATGGCACACTCTCCTCCTGCTAGAATGAAAAATTGTTTATATGTCATCTTCCTCGCTAATCTTTTTCAAGGGCATTTTTGTTTTCCTATGATTACGAGTAAAGGATTAATTAAGCTCCTCCCTCCCATTTAAGTCCCCATCCTTCCCGTTTGCAAATTCCAATTTTTCAAAAACTCAGACAGAGCCTTGAATGAGGATGACATCGCCGATATGATGGATGGGTCAAGAGTCAAGCAGGCTTATGTATGCTATGCACATTGCAATAAGCATTTACAATTTTCTTGGTCTTACCTCATCTTCATCATTACCATTCGTATATACCGCCTGGAGCAAACCCAGAATGAGCAAACTTCCAAATTTCCCGCTTAATAATGCAAAGAAGAATACAAATCCAAAAAGAAGAAATCAAAAAGAAAATGATAACTCCAGATAGATATCTCAAATCAAATCAATCATATCAAACATCTTAGATTTTGTGTGTAACCCTACAATCTTTTGTTATTTTGGATTATTGCTACATGGAGTTTTGTAATATATATGCTACATTTTCATCATGCCATTCAACTGAACAAACTCCAGATGTCTGCATGATCCTTGAGATTTTACTGGTAATCTTAATAGCCCAATATTATTTCCTACTGGGCTTTATGAGGGCAGGTTTCGCAATAATAAAAATAACAAGTTGCGCGCAAACAAATTATAAAACAAGACAATTCATGGAAATTTTTTCCTGTTGCTTTGATTTCTTCCTGCAAGATTGTCAGGCACAAACATTCTTCCAAGGTCCAACATCATGGTCAAAAGCTAGATTGCCCGGTGACCCGTAGAGTTTTTCAACACTGCCGTAATACTTGTTTATGGGAGATTATGTTGACCGGATTATTTAGTTGGAATTGTAGCTCTCCTAGAGGGATAGTCGCTGATCAAGAAGAGAACCGGAACTACCCTAACGAACAAGAGAACATTAATATATATGGGCTTGTGTCGTTCACTGTTTAATTTCTCCTTGGCAGAAAAATATGACTCCTCTACAAGCATTACATGTTCAACTGAATAATTCGATCAACAGAATCTCAAAAAATCAATTATGTAATCAGCGTACAGAAAATTTACTCTACGACTATGCAGCAGACCCACTTGCGTAGACCATGACTCCTGCAAAATTAAAGACGGCGAAGCAATCTTTTAGCTGCAAATTAAAGACTAGCTACTGCAAAACTGAAGTGCGTAAGAACTCTCCGAAAATTTGGGCGGCAAAAGGAAAAGAGTTTCTCTTATATATAGGCTATAATTTGCTTGGGATACAAGATTTACTTAAAAATGCAAGTACAAAGATAGGAAAACCTTCATCGGAAAACTTCAAATTGATCTGAGCCTCCACTCAGACACAGCCGGTCGCATCAACTTGCAACGGTCGATTCAGTTTGTCTCGATATTCAGTTTCCCCACTGTACGAAATTAAAATTGTATATCCATCTGCCCATTGGAGTTGCTCTTATAAATAGAAACTCGAAATCTAAAGTCGTTATAATGTTTTTTCTTTATTTTGACGGTCGTTATAATGTTGAAAATACCGAGAAACAAATATATCTGGTTAGAGTTGTGAAGAAATTCCAGTGTGGAATTTGAAGAGTTGAGTGGAAATCCTGTGAGTGAAGTAGGTAAACAAGTGTTGAAAAGGTGAGCTACAATGCTCGGTGATGAGTTAAGAAATTGGTTTTGTGTTTGGTTAGCAAGTTGAATAGAGCACAATGAGGTGTTTCTAGCTTGTTAAGGATTTGTTAAGAATGATGTTCCGCTGCTATGAAGAAGAAAGAAGTTTGTGCTGGTTGCTATGTTGGGATGAGCTATTATCGAGTATCAAGGAGTAAGGGTTTGTTGGTGGTATCTTTGAAGAAGAATGAGAAAAGACAAGAACGTGTTAACGTTTATCTATGGAAGAAGATGAGGAGTATAAGAGGGTTACAGAATTCTCGTTGAATGATATCTTGGTTTAAGGGAGGATGTTGGAAGTTAAACCAAGATATGGTGTTTTTGGTTCGTGGATCAACGTATGATGTTGATCCAGTCCGAATGGATCAACTGCTGCAGTTGACGCAGTCAAGTTGGATCAACAGGAACAGTTGACACACTATGCGATATTTGGAAGTTCGAGTTAACTAGAAGAGCAAGTTGTGTCGGTTCCTTTTTTTAGAGTTTTACTATATTTAGAGTTTCTTTGTGTTTTTAGAAGTATGCTTTATTTAGAGTTTGTTTTTATTAGGAAACTACTTTGAGTGATTCTCAAGTTGTGAGACTATAAGTAGGCTAGTAAGCCATGAGACAAAGTACACCAAACTGATTATCAATGTAATTGTTTTTTAACTTCCGCGTGTGCTCTCCTCTCTCTTGCTCGATCCTACATTTGGTATCAGAGCCAGGTTAGAGGAAGAGAGAGGAGAGGGAGAGAGTTAGAGAAAGTTAAAGAAGTTTTTCGTTTTTGGTAGAGAAGTTGGTTGCCCAAAGTTCTAGTGATAATAAAATTTGTGTTCGTTTTTGCTGGAAAGAAGGTGATGGTTTCACAGCGTTGTTTCCCTGTGTTTGGTTAGGGTTCAGAGTAGACAAAGAAGATGGTGGTGGCTACATATACAACAAATTGCGAATATGGTTCGATGGCTGCTGTGATTGTCAAACTTATGCTGCCATTATGAAGTTGTGATGAACGAGAAAGTTATTAGCTTGCTGGTATTACTCGAAGTTTATGATGGTGCTGGAGAAGGAATTAAAACCAGGTTTGAAGATATTATTGCAAGAAGGCGATGACTCTAAAAGGTCTAACGCTGGTTCTTGCATTGTATTGTCATTGAACTAGTTAGCTGGAAACAGGGCTGTTCCTGAATTTTTTTTCCCTGAACCAAAAGAACAAAGTTATGCCTCACCCACCTTTTTTTTTTTTTTTTGCCTAATCCAAAAGTTCAGTGTAAACCTAATAAATTGAACACCCCAAAAACTATGTTTTTTTGAAATTCGGTAAAAAGAATCTAGCATAATCATGGTGCAGACCCTAATTCAAACCACCCAAAATTAATTAATCATAAAACTAAATTACAATTATATCAAAACCCCTAAAACTTAAAAACCCTAAATTCTAATCTTTTAAAGGTTTAACAATTTAAAAGAAAAAAAAACAAACAAATTTAACGAATTGAACACCCTCAATAAGTCGAAGCCCTAAATAATTGATGAAATTTCTGAATCAATGATTTAAGGACTCATAGAATACTAGAGGACAGAGATTCACCTTTCTCCTTTCGCTTTAGATTCCAAAAAAGAAACGAAAAAGGAAAAAAGAGTTTTGTTAAAAACTCCAAAAAAAAAAATTGATGGGTTTAACCAAGTTTCATCCGTAAGTCCCTAAATATTTATATTAATTGAAACATCTGCCCCAACTGTTTATGTGGTTTCTTTAATAAGTCCTTAACCATAATAATTATTTGTGAATACCCCCAATATCAAACCAGACTTTTGCTGCCCCATGGGCCTTGCTGCCCCAAAGTGGGCCTTGCCCTGATTCCTCTATGGGGCCGGCCCTGCTGGAAAGAAGACGTAGTTAGGGTTTCTGAATGTGAAAACTACAGGGAGACCCATTCTTCCTGATGTTTCTACTGTGAAACCCACGTTCCCAAAATTAAAGGCGCGCACCCAAATTCTGGAAGAAAATTATTCTCAAACCCAAAATATATAAAATTTTGTTTCTGTCTTTTTTTTTTTTTCTTCTTCTTCTTCTTCTCCACCATACCTAGATCTCAGAAAAAGGGAGAGATTCGATTGATTTCGAGAACAAATTCATGCCTAAATTCGATTGATCTCAACAACAGCACCAAATCGTCTTCTTCTTCGAATTAACGACGAACCCTCTTACTACCGATTCTCTTCATTACAATTTCAATTCACTACTGTTATTAATGGTAGCAGCAAAAATCCCTAAATGGGTATGTAGAACACGGTTTTGTCATCATAGATTTATGATCAAAACTTGTTTTCAATGAAGATTTTGAAATGAATTTCAGATTTTTATTAAACTCTCAGCCGTGAATTGAGTTGGAGTAAGCAATACTGGATGAGTTGTGAAGAAGGTTTAATTGCAGATGATGGTGTAAATACATGATTTTGACCAACAGCCCCCGAATAACTGAAAGATAATGGTTCGCGTGGGAGTTAATGAAACATGAAAGAAGATGATGATGTGATTATGACTGCATAACATTGCATTCAGTCGAGAAACTGTCTGCATAACATGTTATGCATTCGTGAAAATGAATGCATAACCTGTTATGCATCTACAAAATTTGTTGCATAACTTGTTATGCAGTCCAGAAAACCTGCATAACCTGTTATGTGTCCGAAAATATGGCTACATAATGCATTATGCATCGAGAAAATAGATGCATAACCTGATATGCATCCGTAAATATGGATGCATACTGCATTATGCATCAACTTTTTTATGTGTACGGCTAAAATAAACCAAAAAAATGGTAATATAACTTGTTATAGATGCATAATTTTGTTATCCAAACGCATAATTTGTTATGCAGTGGAGAAAATGGTCGCATAATTCGTTATGCGTCTGCAGAATGTGTTATGCATCGTTTTTGGTGACTGCATAATGGTGAAGTATCAAGTTTTCAAAAAATTTCCCTAAAATGAGGATCACCTCCGATTTTTTCGTTAAAAACAAAAATTTGATATTCTTGTTTGTACTCGTTGCGTAGCTCTTTTAAAAAGATTTCCAACGATATAAAATTTGTAAAATTCTAAGGCGCAGATTTTTAGATATGTTATGTCAAAGTTGCGCTGCCAATTATACCCCTGAAAAATTAGCCTGCGTAACGAGTTATGCCTGAAAACATAGTATGCATAACCAGTTATGTATTGATTCATATAATAATTTCATATAATTATGAATGTCCCGGTATACAAAATTAATTGTGGTCCTGAGAATTGAGAATGAGAATATTTTTTTTTTTTTGGTCTCCCCATAATTTCCCCTTTCTGAATTGAAAATTCTGATGGATGAGTTAATTGATTTCGGTGGAGGACTAAGGTGAAGAACGACACTGTAAGTGTTGATACTACTGTATTTGGCATGTGAGAGATGGAGATTTTTTCAATTGAGTTCCGAGGGAGTGGTTCTCCATGATATTAACAATGGTGATGGAGTTTTATGTATAATGGAGCTTAATTATCGTTGATGATGGAAGGAGGTGCTGCTGACGACAGAAGTTGAGTTGCTGCTGTCATTGATCAAGTTTGACAGCGGAGTTGAAGAATAATGGAGTCCGTGAGATTTTGAGATCGTGTTCTCTGGAGGAAACAAAGTTTGGCAGTAAATATTCGAGTTAAAAGCTGAGATAAACAAGGAAGGTTTTAGAGTTTCGTAATTATAAAACAGGGAATATACGGATTAACAGTCCGTTGATGGAACTGATACAACTCAAGAAACCATGGACGTACCATATTGCTGCCCTAGATTTCATGGGTGTGATTAGAAGATGGTCACAAGGTCCTTTAAAAAAAAAAAAAAAAGAAAGAAAGAAAGAAAGAAAAAGAAAAGGAAAAGTGTTATTGAAAGATAGCAACAGTTTACAGAGAACAATCACAGTTGGAGGAGAAGTGTTACAGAAGCGTAACAAAAGAAAGTGTGACAGTTTGAGTAAGAGGCGTTGCAAATAGCTGTTTTACGGTTTGAAGTATAAGGTGTGTTGTTGTGAAGTAAGCAAGGGTTGCTGTGGCAGAGCATTGGTTGATTTTTGGAAGGTGAGAAAGTTTTGGGTGAGTGTTTGATTAGAAGGGTTAAGTCATGGATTCGAAATAGACGCAAGAGAAGATCAAAGTTAGTATTGCAGTCAAGAAGGACTGGTACAGTTTGATGAAGTTGATCGAATTCAAAGACTTAGAATGACAAGGATTGTTGGATGGTTATGTTTGAGCTTAAGGGAGGATGGCGTGTTAGAGTGTAAGCTCAAACATGTTGGAAACCGTGAAGAAAGGTTGAAGAGTTTGTGGCAGAAACTTGGAATACCTGACAAAGTGTGGCAGACTTTGTGTTAGTTATTGCTTGTGGCAGAAGCGTAACAAGAGAAAGATTGCGAGAGAATCTTGTGAAAGAACTGTGAAAGTCTCGACTCTAACAAGCGTGACTGGAAGAAAGAAGTAAAGAAAACAAGAGAAGAAGAAATACAACAGTAAGGTTATGAAGTAAGAGAAGTAATCACCAGGGGGTGATGTGTGAGAAGACAACAAAAGGAGGTTAAGCCTATGAGTTGTGGAAGAGACGTCACAAGGTTGTGAGCGTGAGACAAGATTGTAGGCGAGTAAAGTCTACAAGTTGAGTGAAGCAATCCCAGTGGGGATTTGGCTAGAGTTGTGAAGAAATTCCAGTGTGGAATTTGAAGAGTTGAGTGGAAATCCTGCGAGTGAAGTAGGTAAACAAGTGTTGAGAAGGTGAGCTACAATGCTCGGTGGTGAGTTAAGAAATTGGTTTTGTGTTTGGTTAGCAAGTTGAATAGAGCGTAATGAGGTGTTTCTAGCTTGTTAAGGATTTGTTAAGAATGATGTTCCGCTTCTATGAAGAAGAAAGAAGTTTGTGCTGGTTGCTATGTTGGGATGATCTATTATCGAGTATCAAGGAGTAAGGGTTTTTTGGTGGTATATTTGAAGAAGAATGAGAAAAGACAAGAACGTGTTAACGTTTATCTATGGAAGAAGAGGAATGAAAAATGATAAAAGACAAGGACGTGCTAACGTCGATCTATGAAAGAAGATGATGAGTAGAAGAGGGTTACAGAATTATCGTTGAATGATATCTTGGTTTAAGGGAGGATGTTGGAAGTTAAACCAAGATATGGTGTTTTTGGTTCGTGGATCAACATATGATGTTGATCCAGTACGAATGGATCAACTGCTGCAGTTGACGCAGTCAAGTTGGATCAACAGGAACAGTTGACACACTATGCGATATTTGGAAGTTCGAGTTAACTAGAAGAGCAAGTTGTGTCGGTTCCTTGTTTTAGAGTTTTACTATATTTAGAGTTTCTTTGTGTTTCTAGAAGTGTGCTTTATTTAAAGTTTGTTTTTATTAGGAAACTACTTTGAGTGATTCTCAAGTTTGTGAGACTATAAGTAGGCTAGTAAGCCATGAGACAAAGTACACCAAACTGATTATCAATGTAATCGTTTTTTAGCTTCCGCGTGTGCTCTCCTCTCTCTTGCTCGATCCTACATTTGGATTGAAAGTTGGGAATGATTAGAAAAGAGTATCTTGGTTTAAGGGAGGATGTTGAGAAATAAACCAAGATACTATAAAGAAGACAAAAGGGATCAACAATGTTGTTGATCCAAGTAGTGTGGATCAGCTATGAGAGTTGATCCAATGTGGTGGGATCAACTGGTACAGTTGACATGAAGTGGATGGATAAACAAGTGTTGTTGATCCATGGTACAGTTTTTAGAAGTTTACTTGGGTTACAAGTATTACTTGTTTTAAGAGTTTGCTTGCGTGAGAATTTTCTAGAAGTTTCTTGTTAGAGTTTGTTTTTGATTAGGAAAATCTTTTACTTGAGAGTCAAGTTTGTGAATCATATAAATAGGTTGTTAAGCCATCAGTCGAAATATATGAATTAAGTGAATCTTGTTGAAGCTTGTTTGAGTTTAGTCTTGTGTTCTTTTCATTAAGTCTTTGATATCATATTTTCTACATCTGGTATCAGAGCACTGGTATCAGATTCTAGGGCTGTGGGTAAGAGTTTGAGTTAGAGAAGATGACGAGTTTAAGTTCAATTAAGGTACCTGTGTTTGAAGGTAAAAACTTTGAACACTGGAGGTTGCAGATGAAGAATATTTTCACATACCAAGAGGTATGGGATATTGTGAAAGATGGTTATGTAGAACCAGCAGAAGGAGCTGTAGTTGAAGGAGCTGCGCAAACTGTTTTAACTGAAAACAGAAAGAAGAATTCTAAAGCTACATAAATTCTTCATCAAGGTATTCATGAATCTCTCATGGATAGAGTTATTTATATTAAGCAAGCTAAAGCAGCTTGGGATGGTTTGGTAAGCTACTACACAGGATCTGGCAAAGTCAAGAAGGTTAGATTACAAACTTTGAAGAGAAAGTATGAATTAATGCATATGGAAACTACTGAAACAATATCAGATTTTTTCTCAAAGACATTAAATCTTGTCAATGAGATGAAGGCTAATGGTGATACTGTATAAGATTCAATAATTGTTGAAAATATTTTAAGAAGCTTACCTGAGAAGTTTGAAGCAAAAGTAACTGCTATAGAAGAGTGTAACACTGCTGCAACTATGACTCTAATGAGTTATTGGGTTCATTACAAGCATATGAACAAAGATTACTAGAGAAGACAACTGCTGCAAAACAAGTTGAAGAGGCACTTCAAAGCCAAGTTAGCTGGAGAAGCAATCAAGGAAAATCTAATACTGGAAATTTTCAAGGAAGATATAACAATGGAGGGAGATCAAATAATGGAAGTTATAGGAAGCCATTTGATAGATCAAGAATGCATTGTTATAATTGTGGGGATTTTGGATATATAGCTACTGAGTGTCCAAAACCAAGAAAGACAGTTGCTAACAATTACTAAGCAAATTTCAAAGCTAACATTGCAGAAAGCCAAGAAAAAGAAGAAGAAGAAAAGAAGGATGAAAACATGCTACTTGCATGTCATACAGCAGAAGAACAACCTCAACTTAAGTGGTATTTGGATACAGGTTGCAACAATCATATGTGTGGAAGAAAATATTTGTTTGAAAGCTTGGATGAGTCTGTAAGATCTACAGTAAAGTTTGGAAACAGCTCAACAATTCCAGTTATGGGAAAAGGAAGAATAGGGATTATTCTTAAGAATGGTTCTAAAGCATACATCATGGATGTATATTATGTTCCAGGTTTACATCAAAACTTGCTAAGTATGGGACAATTGTCTGAAAGAGGATATTCTATGAATATTTACAATGGTTTATATTTCATCAGAGATAGAAGAAGAAGATTGATAGCAAGAGTGGAGATGACTAAAAATAGACTATTTCCTTTGAACATTCAGCATCAAAAGGAAAGTTGCTACAGTAGCAGTGTGCACAATGACTCTTGGTTATGGCATAAAATGATGGGACATGTGAACTTTAACAGTTTACAAAACTTAGCAAAGAAGGAGATGGTGTCAGGTTTACCTTTCATAGAGGTACCAGAATCAAGATGTGAAAATTGTATCTTTGGCAAACTGGCAAGAGTATCAAGATCTTGAGAACTGATAGAGGTAAAGAATATACTGTTGTTGACAAGTTTATGGAAGAGCATGGCATTCAACATCAACTAACTGCAAGATATACACCACAACAAAATGGAGTTACAGAGAGGAAGAACAGAACCATAATGGAGATGGAAAGAACTATAAGAAGAACAAAAGATTTACCAAAAAGTTTTTGGGGTTACGCAGTTGAAACATCTATGTATTTACTCAACAGATGTCCTACAAATAGTTTGAATAACATAACACCAGAAGAAGCTTGGAGAGGTGTAAGACCAAGTGTAAGACATCTGAAATTTTTTGGGTGTATTGCATATGCACATGTACCCAAAGAACTAAGAAAGAAATTGGACGACAAGAGTGAGAAATGTATCCTTGTTGGTTATAGTTCAGTAACCAAAGGATATAAATTATACAACCCAGAAGCAGGAAAAGTGTTTACAAGAAGAGATGTGATCTTTGATGAAGATTCAAAATGGAACTGGAATAATGGATCAACAACTAATGTTGATCCATATAAAAATGATCAACAAGGGATGTTGATCCACATAATATTGGATCAACAAGGAATGTTGATCCACCTGCTGCTGTCAGAACAGTTCCAGTTGAAGTTGAAGAAGAAGTGCAGATTCAAGATAATGTTGAAGAGAAACATGAAGAAGCAAGAACAGAAACAGTTCGCTAAAAAGAAACTACAAGACCAAGAAGAAAATATATCATACCTGCTAGGTTGAATGATTATATTGTATCAAGAGATGATGAAGATACTGATGATGAAGTAGTGAATTTTGCACTATTTGGAGATTGTGATCCTGTAACTTATGAAGAAGCATCAAAAGAACAAGGTTGGATTCAAGCTATGTGTAGATGGTGGATTTTCGACAAGGGATAAAATCGTAAACTCATAATTATACGAAGCTCTGATCCAACAATCAGACGTGAGTATCGAGACACGGGTCTCTCATCGAGTTCTCAACGGAGAGTACTTTCTCTCAGAGTACATGTAGATATGTAGTCTCACGACTGGACAACGACATATCTCATGAATACTGAATACTTTTAGTGATTATTTCTGTATAGTATCACGAGATGGATGGCTCCTAGACAGCTTGCTCTGCTAGTATAGAGCGATAACGTCTTCAGGAACAAACAACAAGTTTACCCTGACTATATAAAGGATATGACTTACCGACTAGATCATATCGGGATAATTAATGCTCCTAGACAACTTGCTCTGCTAGTATAGAGCCACAAAGTTAATTATTCCTAATTAAGATTAATTCTGCCGTGACATTCACTAGTGAATTCCCAGAATAATCTATTATTGCTCCTATTCCATGGTCGAATCCACGACTGGTCCATGGAATGGCAATAACAATTGCTCCTATTCCATGGTCGAATCCACGACTGGTCCCATGGAATGGCAATAAACATTGTTATGATTCTATGATCGAATCCACAGCTTGATCTCATAGAATAGCAATAACTATATTATCTCATTACTCTGATTTCATGATCGAATCTGCAACTGGTCTCATAAATGGTAATAGATAAATCTTAATTACTCTGAATCTATGGTCGAATCTACGATCCCATGGAATGGTAATGCTCACTTTATTATTCTGAATTTGTAGTCGAATCCTCAGCCGATCTTATGAATTAGTAATAAACATCTTATTGCTCAGTTTTGTGAATTATTCTTCACCGAATTCCGCAATTAGTAATAAATAATCAACAACCGGGCGTCTGAGCTAGCTCTAAGTAAGCCCCGATTCAAATGGTGAAGGTGTATTCAACGACGATACACTAACAGTCACCGCAAGAATGAGTATTTCAAAAATACAACGAAACGATGAACCTATGCAAAATAGAGAAGAAAATAATAAATAATTAAAAATATTGACCAGGGTGCTGGGAGCACGGACACACGACCAACCGACCGTGTCGTGGTCAATCCCACGCCAGTTTTATATTTTTAATGCATTTTTATTATTTTTCATGATTTGATGAAAATTCTCTCATTTTATCAAATTTCCTTCGTCTCGAGGAAACTCCTCGGTTTCATGGTACTTCCATAAATCCATAAAAAATAATATAAAATTAAGGAAAGGAGTGTTGGGCGTGACCATTGGTCAACCGGCCATGCCTTGGTCCCGACCGGCCCCACACCCCACGGTTTCTTATTATTTTATTATTATTATTATTATTTCTCTAATTTCATGAAAAACTGCTTGATTTCATGGTAGTTTTGCACAAATCATCAAATAATAATAAAATAAAATAAATTATGAAAACTTTTGGGACCGAGCCTTGGCCGGCCGGCCATGCCCTAGCCGGTCCAACACGCCTCTTTGTTTTATTATTTTATTATTATTAGTTTCCTTGAATTCATCAAATTCCTTGATTTCATGGTATTTCTCTCAAATTAGGAAAAATTCTCTCAAATCATCAAAATACTTAAAAATATTAAAAAAATAGGGAAACTCGTGGGATCGGGCCCTAGCCGGCCGGCCATGCCTTCCACGGTCCCACACGCCCTTATTTTTATTATTTTAATATTTTTTGCTTCCTTGAACTCATGAAAACTCCTTCAATTCATGGAAACTCCCTAAATTCATTAAACTTCTCAAAATTCATGAATTTTTCATAAAATCATCAAAATATTATAAAATTAAGGAAAAGGCACCACGGGACCGTGGTCACGACCGTCCGACCATGCCTTGACCACGGCGGTCCCACACCTCCTCATTCCTTATTTTATAATTATTTTTCATCATCTCATGGTGTTTTCCTCAGTTTCGTCGAAACCCTAATTTTGACATATTTTCTCGAATGGATGCTCAATTGCACGCCAGAAAATATCAAAATTCTCAGGACTGAGACACGGACGCCTTGGAGACACGAGCACGCTATCATGACCGACCAATATTAGCTCTTTGGCTCACGGAAGTCGGTCCCATCAATTTTCACAGTTTTGACCTAATTTGCACAATTGCTCGTATTAGGTCCAAAACTCTTCCAAACACTTTGGATTTTCATGAAGTGATTGTCAGGCGGTCACGTGACAACCCAGGGACAGTTTCATGACTCCATGGTCGGTCCCTCGCCTCGTCATAATTAATTAGGTTTTCTCACCTAAGACTCAGACGAGTATTTTGAATAAATGATTAAGCCAGCATTTAATCATTCTTCCACCAACAAATCGTCAACTCTTCAGAAGTTCTTCGTATTTGCTCATGTGAGCATATGAACACTACATGGTTGATCCACGGTACCATGTAGTCGCTCCCTCCTTCATCCCATGGTTAAACTTCTGACGAACCATGAATTGATCATCAATTGATCAAATTAGGGTTTCTGAATCCAAGGATCGTCATTCCAGATTCCAACCTTAATAATTTTACGACGACCTCATGGTCATTAATTTTATTAATTATGCTCGGTTCAACGACCAGTATTCTAATTAATATTTTTTGGTACGCTTCCAATAATCCATCAGTTGAGAAACACATGCTCAGACGATCAAATATTTAACAATTCATCACATGAGCAACACTTGCTCAGATGAGGAATATTGGCTCAATATTGGTTCAACAAATCAATATTCAATGATCCATCGAATGAGCAATACTTACTCACTCCATCGTAAGAACTATACCTCTGTCTCATGACATGTTCAATTCATGAGTTTCAGAACATCATGTTCAACTCAACGACTACATGGACTCATCGTCCATCAAACCACGAAGTCATCAATTGACTAACAAACCACGAGACGTCAATCGTGTCACTTGGGGGGATATCACTTAGGGTTTTGGTCTGGCGGTCTACGGCACGTGTGTTCAAACACACGATGGAATGTGAGCAAGTCGTGCAATCAGTTGAAGGAATTCACGAGGTAGTGGGTGGAAAATCGACCAAGTCTCTACACGTTGAGCAACTGGTTTCAAACACGATCTTCACTTCCCCACTCCTTGATTCCATCAACTGTCACACTTCATGGGATCATGGTGTCTACAATTCCAGCAATATAAATAAGTCTCTGAATCATGATTGAATAAGCATCAACAGTATCATCAATCTCACGTCTTATCGACAACACGAAATCATCAACTCATCAATTGAGCAACTACTCTCAATTGAGCAATTTCAATCGTTCAGAAGCTTATCATATTCAGAATTCACACACCCACAATCTTTGATTACCATTGATTCCACACATTTCTCAGCTTCCCTCCTACAGATCAAACCATCCTTTCTTGTGACCGAATTTACTCTGGAACGGTCATTGTCTTGATTTAGGCCGGAGTACTACAGATTGATCTCCCGAATCTAAAGCACCCCCTTTGCAGCGGTGCATCTGTGTGAGGTTTAACATTTCGCTCGGTTCGAGGAGTCTCCTCTGTATGGTCGTCTCCTCAATTCCTTAAAAACCAGCAAATCGTTTTTCCCCATCTATACTATGAATGAAAAACTGAAGTCAATTGAGAAGAATGATACATGGAAACTAACAGAACTTCCACCATGGAAGAAACCCATAGGTGTTTAGCGGGTTTATAAAACAAAATACAAGTCAAATGGTGAAGTGGAGACAAAGAAAGCAAGGTTAGTAGCTAAAGGTTATAGGCAAAGACAAGGAGTTGATTATTCAGAAGGATTTGCACCAGTTGCAAGACTTGATATAGTAAGGATGATTATTGCTTTAGCAGCACAAAAGAATTGGAAGATATTTCAGATGGATGTGAAGTCGAACTGCTTTCCATTTCAGTAAGTTGTGTTTTATGTATAATCCCTCACAGAATGACTTGATTGTTTCAGAGTCGAACTGCTTTCCATTTCAGAAACGATCATTGTTGTCACGCCGAACCTGCAGATAATATATTCCTAGATGAATTTGCCTACGTGCACTGCCTCCGTCCTTACTAGTGCCACTGCTTCCACCCATTTAGTGAAATAGTCACTCGCCACTAACAAATATTTGACGCCCCCAGGTGTCGTGGGGAACTGACCTACAATATCTAAGCTCATTTGATGAATGGCCACGGGCTCATAACTGGATGTAGCTCATTTTCCGGTACAACAACCACACCCAACAATTCAATTAGCAATCTTTATGGACAAACTCCAATATGCTTTCTAGAGAATCAACTAGACAATCAGACTCAATCTAGATAAAATTATATCAAAGAGTTTATATCTCAATCTCTCGATTTGATCTTTAGTCAAGCAAATAGAAATCTGCGAGTCTTTATCAAAAAGAGATAACTTGGATGGTACCAAAGACCAATATCCAAGTGTCAATCAATTTAAATCAACAACCAAAATGTCGGATATTCTAATTAATTGAACAACGCACAACTGTGATATTTCAATTATATAAACAAATATAATGTGGAATAGAAATAACACAGACACCAGAATTTTGTTAACGAGGAAACCGCAAATGCAGAAAAACCTCGTGACCTAGTCCAGATTGAACACACACTGTATTAAGACGCTACAGACACTAGCCTACTCCAAATTAACTTCGGTCTGGACTGTAGTTGAACCCCAATCAATCTCACACTGATCCAAGGTACAGTTATGCTCCTACGCCTCTGATCCCAACATGATGCTACGTACTTGATTCCCTTAGCTGATCTCACCCACAACTAAGAGTTACTACGACCCAAAGTCGAAGACTTTAATAAACCAATTTGTATCACACAGAAAAGTCTACGGTAATAGATAAATCCGTCTCCCACGAATATACCTATGAGTTTTTTTCCGTCTTTTGATAAATCAAGGTGAACAGGAACCAATCAATAAACCGGTCTTATATTCCCGAAGAACAGCCTAATATTATTGATCACCTCACTATAATCTTAATCGACGCAGCGAAAAAAGATATTGTGGAATCACAAACGATGAGACGAAGTGTTTGTCATTACTTTTCTATCTTGTCTATCGGAGATATAAAATCTCAAGCCAATTATTTTAATTATACTCGTACGATAGAAACAACAAGATCAGATCACACAACCACAAGAAAAGTAGTATCGGTCTGGCTTCACAATCCCAATGAAGTCTTTAACTTAACCTGGTTTAGAAGAAGAAACCAAAGGTTAAAGGAGAATCGACTCTAGCTATGCAACTAGTATCACACGTAAGGTGTGGGGATTAGGTTTCCCAGTTGCTAGAGTTCTCCCTTATATAGTTTTCAAATCAGGGTTTGCAATCAATGTTAGCTTGGTAACAAAGCATTCAATATTCACCGTTAGATGAAAACCTGATTAGATTCAAGCTAATATTTCTCAAACGTTGGATCGAAAACTTAGCTTGTTATACACAAATGAAATGTCCAATTTTGGGTTTACGAACCGTTCCCAAGCATTTACATTTGTTGGTTCAACAATAGTTAACCAAATGGTTAGCCATATGATTACTTTCATATCAACCATATTCTTCTTCACCATAACTAGTTCAAATGACTCAAATGAACTAGTTAGAGAGTTGTTCAATTGCTTAGATCTTATGTAACTACACAAGACACAATAGAAGCAAAAACGGTTTGATTCACTCGAATCGGTTCATGAACTTTATAGCCACGGTTTGCAAAAGCATTCCTTAGTTTAAATAAACATGAGTTCAAGAACAACCGGTTTTATATATAACCTGCTCAAGTTCGCGAACTGGGTTCGCGGACTTAAGCTCATGGAAGGAGTTCACAAACTCCAGCAGAAATTCTCGGGTCGAGAACTTCCGCCAGTTCGCGGACTTGGCTCACGCCACTTCCATTTCTCTTGATCAACAAAGTTCGCAAACTTTGGTTCAAGGAATAAGGACTTATACATATATGTGTTTCCACAACAATGCGTATATCCTACCAATGGTTATGTAATCTAAACTCTTATTTCAATCATTGAAACATTCTCAGAGGACGGATATAGTCGTTATTCACATACCATTTTTCGTCAGAGAAATTTTCAAAGTGATTGAAACATAACATGACTTTCGTCACTAGGTAAAGATGAATTCGGCTAAAGCGAAAGCTTACCAACACATATTTCGAGAAATAAATAGGCGAGATAAACTCGGCTCGAAATAGCAAATGTGCATAATGAAAGTCTATTTATCAAAACGACTTTTGTCTCAAGAGTAGGAGATAGAATAGATAGACTTTTGAGTGACAGATAAGTTCAAGTCTCCACATACCTTTTAGTCGATGAAGATCCACCAGTTCCTTGAGTAGTCCTTCGTCTTGTATGATGTTTGCCATGGAGTTCTTGAGCTCAACTACACTTTTTATCCTAGTCCGAGACCTTAGCTATAGTAGGCTAGAAATCAAGACTTATAGTTTTGATCAGTAACATTGACAAACATGCTTGAGATAGCAACACATGCGAGTTCGACCGAGCAATGCTCTAACAATCTCCCCGTTTGCCAATTTTAGTGGCAAAACTATTAATACATATGAAATACAAAAAATAAATAAATTAACTTTTGTAGCTCCTATTCCACATGCCTAATCTTCAACATTACTCGAAATCTTCGTCACTTCCAAGTACTCCAATGATCCCAAAGGTTGTAAGTTTAGAATCATCGTTGTTGATAATACGTAGCTATAACAATAAGAAAACAATAGTTTTCAATCATTGTTATACGGTGTCATAGTATCATTACACATCGTCAAAGTTCAATTGTATCACAACTTCAACAACAATACTACGGTGATATGTATCACTCCCCCTTAGTCAATACTCCATCTCACATGGAAACCACTCCCCCTTACATAATGATTCGAAAACCATATGTATTTGTAGTGTGAACTACATACTAATTCTCCCCCTTTTTGTCAATAAAATTGGCAAAGGTACAAGAACGAGATCCTAATGAAATTTCCGAAAGAGACATTTCATGACTAAAAGAAAGCATATATCAACTTGTTCTTTAGATGCAATCATAAATCCGAAGCTAAATGCATTCATCAAGGAGTTTATAAAGATACAAGATAACCCCTATAATATTCCACAGCCGCACTCCCCACAAAGATTTGGCAATTAAGCGCAAGTTCAAAAGAACTCTCCCCCATTTGATGTCATTCCCAAGAGAACAACAAGCACGACCTTACTTTTACGAGAAGAGAAGGATTTCTTTGAACACCAAAAACCATAAGGAAATGATTTTGTATCCAGAAATTCTCAATCAAACTAATCAAAAGAGAACCCGTGATTAATTTAATCGGAATACACAACCAAATTAATCATAAACCAATCTATGATTTCTTTAGTTGGAAATGCTCATATAAGAAAACTTATGGAGCCGCACAGTATATACATAAAATATGGATCAGGGAAGATCAATACTGCGGAATATAAAAAGAAACATTCTATCTTCATCATTATTTGCATAACGACATATAATAGATATAATCTTTGTAAACAAAAGATTTTAACCTATCTTCCATCAAAGAATTGACATAATAGGCTTAACTTTTGTTTGTCAATACATGCATATTGACATATGTATCAATACATGCATATTGACATATGAAAGAGATAACTTTTGACATCGTACGGGACAATAATAGTTCACGGACGCAAACACACATATCCCATAACATATTGCAATATATAAAACCATAAAGATTAATACTGTAAAAATCAATCTTTGTTCTTAGAAGGTAGAATCAATCTTTTTCACATTGATTTACACCAAGAGTGGTTACCAAAAGCGTATAAAAATATTTTCTTAACAAAAAAGAACATACAAATCCATTAAAGACCATGCGGCATAGTTCACATAAGATGATTGTGAACATTCAATAATCCCATAGCAATGCGTACCACTGCCCATTCTTGAATTTCCTTTTTTATGATTCACCAACATCATTCTTGTAAAAGCTACAAATGAGCTTAGAAGATAATTACTCCAAGAATCCAAGTGCCCAAGTCCAGTAGAACAAGTGCGACGAAACAGAGCAAAACACTCAAAAACAAGATACGGGACAAAGACCAACCTCAACTCATTCACATTTAATATTTCTCATCACCATTTTGAAGATAATTCAAATAGGAAGATAATGCAAAAAGAATGGGGTCATTCCGAGTTCGGACGAAGAAGTTACGGCCAAAACAAATTTACCGAATGTCGACGTCAAGTATGCATACGGGTTTGCAAACGAATTTTCGTATCCTGGAGCAGTATGCAAACGGGTATGCGTACCTAAACCCATGGATTTTGATTTTAAATGATGTTATGCATACCTGGTATGTGTACCATGTAGTCCAAACATCCCAAACTAGTATTTTCAAACCTAAATATTTAAGAACCTTAAACACATATCAAGTTAGGTAGAAAAGAACGATAAGAAAGGTACGTGAATCATTATAAGTTCTCTAAGCAAATAAAAGCACAAAACTTTCTCAAGTTTATATACATACCATTTTAGATGAATCCAATTGAATTCGACAACCTTATCAAACATAATCTGTGCACCCCAATTTTCGTGCTTCCCTCACCGTATACATAACATTGCATTCCTTGGTGAGGATGCACTTAAAACACACTAAAGTTTTGTTGAGGTGAACAATGTCTTGCTCACCACAAGTGGCTTTTGGATTATCATGAAAGAGATCACTTTTAGAACCTTTCACATCCAAATCCATCTTTCCAAAGAACTCTCTAAGTTCCAACATCATGGATACTGCCTTCTCCATAGTCATGGAATTTTCTGGGAGATCATTCCTTTTCACACTCAAAGTGTCATTGACTTTCTTTGGAACCCACTTATGAGTGCATTTAGAAACAACCGAAACCTTCTTCCCATTACTCTCTTCAAGATTTCTCGAAAGAGGATTGGATTTACTATTCTTTTGCAAGTTAGTCTTTCTCCAACTGGGAACATCAGATCCTGTCTTTACGAAGTTATCCTTTTGATAACCATTACGATTGTGAAAAGGATTCGTATGACGTTTATAGGAAAAAATAGGTTTATCACAACACTTATTCCTTTGCCTAAAGGTTGGACAGTTACAACCTGTAGCATTAAGGGGATTAGCCTTAACATATGATCTTGGTTTCACAACTTCTTGTGATGCCCAAACAAGAACATCATGAAGTTTCTCATTCCTTATACGGAAACGACATCTCCTTTATAGCTGACCTTTATTTCCGCAATAGTGGCAAACATAAGGAATGTTCTTACCTCGATCCGTATGTGCTGACTTTGGAGGTTGATATACTTTGCTCTTTCGAACCTTAATTGCCGGTGAAGGTATTTCACTTTTTCATCATTGGAAACCTTTTGTTATGAAGAATCACTAGCCTTGAAAATTTTTACCTCTTTGCTAATACTTGGATCATCTATTCCCTTATAACTCAATCCTCGTGTATCACGATGATTTTTACTTGCTCCTAGCATAGTGGTTAATTTGCTTGAACTAGTATTGAACTTTTTCAAGTCATCTTCCAACATCTTGATTTTATCAAGAGCAGCAGCTAAATCAGCCTCAAGGCGTTTTTCTCGAGCGAGACAAGCACTTTCTCTGTCATCAAAACTAATTTGTTGAGAGTTAAACCTTGCTTCAGATTCTGCAAGTTTCTCTTCCAACAAAAAGTACTTTTGATAAATATTATCACATTCAAGTGATTTCATACGTAGGTTTTCCTCAGAATCCTTGAGGATCGATTCGTTAGAACGACTCGAAAAATAAACACCTGCGTAACATCTTCTCAATTTCTTGTTTTCTCGACAGAGAGGAGTCAGAAGAGGTGAGACATGAGAAGTTGTAATCTTCTTCATATTCCACGAATCCAAAAACTTAACATACTCTGAGACTTCTCATCAACATCTCTATCAATATTTGAATCACCTTCATCAGAAAGTTCACCCAACTGTTCTTCTGAGAGAGTTTCCCAATCAAGAGAATGTTTAGATATTGACTTAGATGTGACAGTTCTCTCAAGTGAATCCAAGCTTTTAGAATCATCTGGTTATTTATGAACTGGTACGTTATTAGAGATAGACTCGTCCATAATCAGATCGCTACAAACACATACTTATAAGGTCTTTAACGTGAGCTTCATTTCAGCTTTTGCCATAGTGCTCAATATCTCATTAGAGAGAGATATTTCATCACAGGATGAAACAATCTTCTTACCTCGGGATTCGGAAGAATCAGCTAAGGAGTAATCCTTTGAGGTATTCCCAAGGCATTTGGCATAGTTAAAAGCTTTAGAAGACATCTTGGTATGCCTAGAAGAGATTCTGTCCTCAGATTCAGATTGCCACAAACACAGACTTACAAGCTCTTAAACGTGTTTTCCTGCTCTGATACCAATTGAAAAAGTGGGGTACAACAACCACACCCAATATTTCGCTTAGCAATCTGTATGTACAAACTCCAATATACTTTCTAGAGAATCAACTAGACAGTCAGAATCAATCTAGATAAAAAGTATATCAAAGAATTTATATCTCAATCTCTTGATTTGATATATACTCAAGCAAATAGAAATCTGCGAGTCTTTATCAAATACTAGAGAGATAACTTGGATGGTACCAAAGACCAATATCCAAGTGTCAATCAATTTAAATCAACAACCAAAAGGTCAGATATTCTAATTGATTGAACAACGTACAACCTGTGATATTTCAATTATATAACAAAATATAATGCGGAAAAGAAATAACACAGACACCAGAATTTTGTTAATGAGGAAACCGCAAATGCAGAAAAACCCCGAGACCTAGTCCAGATTGAACACACACTGTATTAAGCCGCTACATACACTAGCCTACTCCAAACTACAGTTGAACCTCGATAAATGAATGCTCTCGGGACCAAGAAAAAATATTCGTTTAGCGGGGTTATTTATCGATAAATGAATAAAATATTCATTTATCGATAAACGAATACTTATTCATTTAGAAAATATTTTCTTAATTAAAAAGTTAAATTGTATAGGAAAAAATGTACAAGTATACCAGAAAATGGTCAATTAGAAGAAGAAATCCAAGGATCAAATGGTGTCATTTCTAATTTACGTTATAGAAATGTGATGGACGTCGAACATCTTTTGAACTATCCTAACGAGAATGATGCAGTTATGGAGTCTCCAACAGATGAAGAAATTTTTGAGTCGGTAATGAATAATGAGAATGATCCTGAACCAGATTAGAGTAGTGTCGTACCAAATGTGTCATCTAAAGATTTCAAACGATGGTCACTTTAAAAAATTACTTGCCACAACACGAGCAAAATATTCCATAAATTGTGCAAGCATTGCATAAAATTAAGGACACGGTGCATTTTGGTTTGGGTGGAAGATAAAGACAATCAACCATAGATGAATTTTTTTTGAGTTCATTCCTACATATATTTTTATGTAAAATTTTCTGAATATGTATTTTGGTTTATTTTTATATATTTTTTTTATATATATAATTCAGTGATTATTCGTTTATATTTCTATAGGTCCTTTAAGGATCCATTTTTTTTATTCATTAATGCATTAAGCGAGGTTATTCATTTATCACCTTGGCCCAAGAGGGGACCAGAGAAAATTATTCATTTGGCGAGGTTATTCATTTATCGAACATTCGTTTATCGAGGTTCGACTGTAACTTCAGTCTGGACTGTATTTGAACCCCCAATCAATCTCACACTGATCCAAGGTACAGTTATGCTCCTACGTCTCTGATCCCAGCAGGATGCTACGTACTTGATTCCCTTAGCTGATCTCACCCACAACTAAGAGTTGCTACGACCCAAAGTCGAATACTTTAATAAACAAATCTGTATCACACAGAAAAGTCTACGGTAATAGATAAATCTGTCTCCTACGAATATACCTACGAGTTTTGTTCCGTCTTTTGATAAATCAAGCTGAAAAGGAACCAATTGATAAACCAGACTTATATTCCCGAAGAACATCCTAGTATTTTCAATCACCTCACAATAATCTTAATCGACGCAACGAAAAAAGATATTGTGGAATCACAAACGATGAGACGAAGTGTTTGTGATTAATTTTCTATCTTTCCTATCGGAGATATAAATCTCAAGCCAATTATTACAATTGTACTCGTAACGATAGAAACAGCAAGATCAGATCACACAACTAAAAGAAAAGTAGTATCGGTCTTGCTTCACAATCCCAATGAAGTCTTTAAGTCGTTAACCTGGTTTAGAAGAAAAAACCAAAGGTTAAAGGAGAATCGACTCTAGCTTAGCACAACTAGTATCACACGTAAGGTGTGGGGATTAGGTTTCCCAGTTGCTAGGGTTCTCCCTTATATAGTCTTTCAAATTAGGGTTTGCAATCAATGTTAGCTTGGTAACAAAGCATTCAATATTCAGCGTTGGATGAAAACCTGATTAGATTCAAGCTAATATTTCTCAACCGTTGGATCGAAAGCTTATCTTGTTACACACAAATGAAACGTTCAATTTTGGGTTTATGTAACCGTTTCCAAACATTAACATTTGTTGGTTCAACAATAATTAACCAAATGGTTAGCCATATGATCACTTTCATATCCACCATATTCTTTTTCACCATAACTAGTCCAAATGACTCAAATGAACTAGTTAGAGAGTTGTTCAATTTCTTAGATCTTATGTAACTACACAAGACACAATCGAAGCAAAAACGGTTTGATTCACTCGAATCGGTTCATTAACTTTATAGCCACGGTTTACAAAAGCATTCCTTAGTTTATATAAACATGAGTTCAAGAACAACCAATTTTAGATATAACTTACTCAAGTTCGCGGACTGGGTTGGCGGACTTAAGCTCACGGAAGGAGTTCACAAACTCCAGCAGAAATTCTCGGGTCGAGAACTTCTGCCAGTTCGCGGACTGAGTTCACAAACTTTGGTTCAAGGAATAAGGACATATACATATATGTGTTTCCACAACAATGCTTATATCCTACCAATGGTTATGTAATCTAGACTCTCATTTCAATCATTGAAACATTCTCTGAGGACGTTATATAGTCGTTATTCACAGACCATTTTTCTCCAGAGCAATTTTCAAAGTGATCGAAACATAACATGACTTTCGTCACTAGGTAAAGATGAATTCGGCTAAAGCGAAATCTTACCAACACATATTTCGAGAAATAGATAGGCGAGTTAAACTCGGCTCGAAATAGCAAATGTGTATAATGAAAGTCTATATATCAACACGACTTTTGTCTCAAGAATATGAGATAGAGTAGATAGACCTTTGAGTGACATATAGGTTCAAGTCTCCACATACCTTTTAGTCGATGAAGATCCACCAGTTCCTTGAGTAGTCCTTCGTCTTGTATGATGATTGTCATGGATCCTTGATCTCAACTACACTTTCTATCCTAATCCGAGACCTTAGCTATAATAGGTTAGAAATCAAGACTTATAGTTTTGATCACTAACATTGACAAACATGCTTGAGATAGCAACACATGCGAGTTCGACCGATCAATGTTCTAACAGCAAGGAATACAGATTTCAATCTAGCGACTTTTAATTTATAGGACACTGTGTTTCAAAGGTTTATGACGTTAAGTCATGTAAATTCAAGAAAAACAATTGAGTGTCTTCAGGAAAGATACTGCTTCATCAATAATGAAGTGATTAAATACATGAAAATTTTGTGGATGATAAAAGGGGATCATCCTGGGTTGTCAATCAATTAACTAAAAATGAGAGTTCATACCAAAATTTGTTGAAGACAACAGAAAACAGTTTAAGCATGATGAATGCTATCAACTCAACAAGATTCATGTGCAGGGATTAATTTTGATTAAGTATTATGTGATACAATTGTGGTTAATTTGAATTAAATGTTGGAACTTAATAAAATGTAAAACCAGTTTCGATTTGAATATTAATTTAAAGATAGTTTTCATTAATAAAAACAAAAATATTACATTAGAAATATTTAAATAAAATTATATCCATAAACTACTCATTTCCTAATCATTTTCTCCCTCACCATATAAGATCCAATTGGTCATGCTTTGTGGATCAAAAGTGTTGTTCAATATTTTAGAGATTGAGCCGGTTTGATACTGACTTGGTGGTTGAGTATCTTCAGAATCGTCATAACCTTGAAAAGTAACATGACCACTTGGGCGGAGGGGATATGATAGCAATCCGCAAATGCGCGTGAGCTTTAAATGGTTGAACTGCTAATGTGGTTGATGCAATTGGGGTATAGAGAGTAGCTTTCCTAACTGCTTCTGTAGGATCAGAATCTCGCAACAGTAATTCCTCAGTGAGATTATTAACAACACAACACAGCAGCGTCGCAAAACAACTTCAGAAACGAAATAATAAACGACGTCAGCTAAATCATGAGAAAAATGTGATGGTCCTGCGAAAATTAGAGAGTTTGCGAGATTAACAATTGTAAGGTTGCGAGAATGTCGCAAGCTATATCCGAAAATAAATGATAGATTAGCTGTCATCCACTATGTAATTCCCTATAAATAGTTGTTCAGTTGTAAAGGAAAGAGGGAGATCTTTTCTGAGGGAGAAGCAAGTAAATAGGAGAGAGAAAATCTAGAGCAGTGGTTATTCTTGATTCCTTTATCTTTTCTTGTAAGATTGTTGAAAGATTCATCAATAAAATTAAGATTGTTAATCTAAAATGAGTTGAATGTTCATGAAATCTTATGAGGGGTGTAGTGCAGGATTTCCTGCAACTACATAATGGCGCTAGAAACAGGGAGAGATTGAAAATTATTCCATAAAAACTTGAAGATTAATATTGAGATTTGTGAAGATTTGGAGTAATTGGTTAAGAATTTTACATAATCTCTTGCAATTTGTTAACATTGAAGAAATGGTTAGAAGAAGAAATACATCAGAACAACCAACTACTATTAGAAGAAGCAAGAGAATTGCTGGAAGGGAAAGAAGTGAAATAGGAGAATCTACTACAATGAGAAATAATGGAGAAAATCAAATTCAACCAACAGTTCAACAAACACTAATACAAGGAAGGAATACAGATTATGATAGGGTGAGTATACACACTTGGCAATCAAATTCAGCAGAAGAAGTAGAAGAAGAGCATCAAACCAGAAACCATAGACAGGTAGAGAGAAATCAAGAAGCAGATGAAGGAATAATTCATGGAGATGAGGAAATTGGAGCGTTAGAAATGTTGAGACGAAGAATACATGAATAAAGAAGAGCAGAGGCAGAAGAACGTGCAAATCTAACAAGGAAAAATCACGAATTGAGGATGAAAAACATGAGACTACAGAGTAGAAGATCGATAAGTGCTACAAAATCATATTCAACATCGACTAGAAGAGAGATGAGGCGAAATTCTCCCACAATTAATGCTGGAAATAATATTCAAGAAGAAATATCAAATCCTAATGAAGAACATCGCGAAAATAGAGAAAGGACTGATGATTGTTACATTCCACAAAATGAAACTTTTGATGAAAGGCAGAATGATAGAAATCAAGAGAATGGACAACGTCAGGGACGAAATAATCAAAATGGCGAAGGGAATCGAGAGGAAGGAAGGAGAATTTTTTACATGATAGAGAAGCTCAAAGAAATCAACAAACTATTGAAGAAGAAATTGAAAGACATTATGCTGGACAAGCACGTTTAATTTGCGGACGTGAAAGATTGAGAGTGGAAGTGGAAGAACAAGAGCTTCAGGAGACAATTCGCCAGAACAATCACGACAATCGAGAAAGAAGGCGTACACAAAATCGGAATAACGACAATATCAATGAAGAGTATGATAGAGTACAGAGGATGGCTGAAAGACAGCGAATGGAATTGATAATAAATGAACAAAATCATGGAGGAAAAAATGAGAGACATCATCATATGCGAATTCAAGATAGAGATGAGGAAGAGAATCGCAGAAGAAGACGAGATGAAGATGATGAAGAAGAAATGAAAAATTTCGCGAGAGAAGAAAGATATGAACGCAGAAGAAGGGAGGCGAAATTAAAAAGACCAATGAATCAAAATTCAGGTGTAAATAAACAAATCTTAAAAGAATTAGAAGAAATGAGAGGAATGCTAAATAATAGAGGAAAAGTAGGCAGAAGACAATTAGATGAAGCTATAGAAGAAGCTGCGAAAACTCCATTTACAAGGGAAGTACAACTAGGAGGAATACCTCTGAAATGCAATTTGCCCGCATTAACCAGCATTTTTGATGGAACAACTTGTGCAATTCAGCACATTAAAGCCTACGTGAGGTGCATGTTGCAATGGGAAAATCATGATGCCGTATTATGCAAGTATTTTGCATCCAGATTAACAAGGGATGCGTTAAAATGGTTCGAAGGTCTACCAAAGAATACAATAACATCCTTCAATCATTTGCAGACTACATTCCTGGGGGCATACATAAGTAACAATTCTTCGCGATTTGGTATTGAAGACGTGTTTGGATTAAAACAAAGGATTTGCGAAAGTTTGAAGCACCTAACTAAAAGGTGGAGGACTATGTGTAGCGAAATGGCTGGCCGTGTGGATGAGAGATATCTTATCTTATCATTTATCAATGCTATGTTTGCAACCAACCTATTGTATATCCAAATTTTCAGAGACAAGAATACGATTGTAGATGGTAGATTTTCGACAAAGGCTAAAATTGTAAACTCATAATTATACGAAGCTCTGATTCAGCAATCAGACGTAAGTATCGAGACACGACTCTCTCATCGAATTCTCAACGGAGAGTACTTTCTCTCAGAGTACATGTGGATATGTAGTCTCACGACTGGACAACGGCATATCTCATGAATATTGAATAGTTTCAGTGATTATTTCTATATAGCATCGTTTCAGAAAGACGCAAATGGATCAAAATCAACTCTCACGAGAGACTCAGCCTTTGGTCTACAAGGATCTTATGGCCATGATATCTAGCATATTTCCCCGCGAGACACGCTATTTGTGAAGGCTCTAAAGACCCATCAAACGTCTACGACTGACCCATGAGCATGAGCAAAGACTTAATGTCTCTGGTAAGTACAATATTTACCCTATCTGAGATCAGAGACGGATTCCGAGTACATCCCTGAACTGGTCATGTCTGCTCTAGGACATGACTTTTCTTATTTGGGCCTCATGAGTGGTTCCTAGAACTTCCCCTCGAGATACACTGACCATTAATTTTCCCTGAGCCTCATGACAGACTCTTAGAACATCCTTTCGAGGTACAATTGTCTTGTTTTCCCCATGATATAGTAAAAGTCACGATTGACTCCTAGCACATCCACACGAGATACGTTGTTCAAAGGTAAATGTTGCAATTATTTCATTGAGACAATCCCGTAAGTACAACAAATATTATTAGCCTCGTTATCAATCCTCGAAACCAAAATATATCAAACTGTATAAGAGAAAAGCCTCAGACGGCTTCACAAGTTTTGAGCAATACAAGCTCATTTTAGGGTATTATACGGTCACAAGACTTAGGCATAAGCCTCACCTAAGGCACATACCTCTTTTTCATCTTCTCAAACACGCTCACGGTTAACAAATCGAGTCTAAATCCTGCATATTTATCCAAAAACGTGAATAAGATCCCTAAATATCCACACGCCCATCTGACGGACGCACAAACAAGTATTTGGCTTTCACAAGTCATATGCGACCGACCACACAAAGATAGACTTCAGCCTCAGCTTTTTTCGTATTTTACACACGATTTTCAAGGCATTCTTGCCCAACACATGACTCATCCTAGTCATACTAATAAATCAGGGAATATTCTTTTATCTTGACACATGTCATCACAAAGGATAATTCAGTCATAAATAAATAGCGGGGGGATATCATTTAGGGTTTTGGTCTGGCGGTCTACGACACATATGTGAAATATATTTCTTCATCTGATGAAAGAGAAAAGTCGGTCAAAGGAATCTAAGATAAGGACGGCTTCGCTTATCCTTAGTTATTCCTGAAAATATGGGTAGAGTGCTTCGCAAGGCAAGGAACCCCTATTTTCATCGACTAGGGACCAGAGAATTCATCTATAAATAGTTCCTCTATTTCTCCAAGCTAACAATAACTTTCTCTCAACAACTCATAGAAATTCTTCTGTAAAACTTAGAATACTCTGACTTGCTCTCTCTTTCTTCAGCTTCCCCCTCTAAGACCATCGCTATCTCCTTCCGTGACTACAACAATCTTTGAACAACCACTATGCGAATATCATATTAATCCATATTATAAATGGATACTGTATCAAATTATGGCCAAATTACATTTTTGATCATAGTAAAAAATTACATGATCAATATCATGTAAAAAAAAGTGCAAGCTTTTCCATGGATCCGATTGGAGAATTTATAACTCTACTTTCCTGATATAGTTTTGTACCATAAATGAATCTTTCAATACAAAATCTTCAACACCATTTAGACAAATTGCAGAATTTGTCAACTTCAAATTTGACACTCCAAGGCTACCTCTAGATTTGTTTGCACAAACCATTTTCCAATTTATCAGATGAGAACATTTAGAACCATGCTTATGCTCAGAAAGAAAATGTTTCATATTCTTTTCTAATTAGTTGATAATGGAAACCGGAGTTTTGAACAAAGAGAAATAGTACAATGGCAGAGAAGTCAGAACACTTTTAAGTAAAGAAAGCTTACCTCCTTTAGAGCAACCACAGCCATGAGACGGACCAAATACCAAAAGTAAGACTAAAACCAAAAAAATTTGGTATTCTGGGTGTTCAAGCGCAGTGGTAGAACACCAAATTTGGTGAAGCGTAACTTATACACACGCCCGATGTCAGACGGAAATTATATTCACGTTTGTTGATTAGGCGGCTTTATATTATGCGTTTGAGTGAAACGTAGGTATAATGCGCGTTTGATTGAGGCGTAGGTATAATTAACGCCGGGTATGGGACGGGGATGGAAAGTGCATCTACAGGGACGGGGATTAAAAGTGCGTCCCATTCATACGGAGATATAAAGTGCGTATGTTTCGGACGTTAATGGCTTATGCGTCTGGGTGAGACGTTTATACAAGATGCGTTTGATTGGGGCGTTTATAGAAGTAGCGTCTGAATGGGGCGTGCATTGAAGAAGCGTCTGTGTGGGGCGTGCATGAAAGAGGCGTCTGGTTGGGACGTTTTTAATAAGTGCGTCTTAACCAGACGTTGTTAATAAGTGCGTCTAGTTGGGACGTTGTTAATAAATGCGTTTCGATGGGGCGTGCACAGAAATAGCGTTTGTGTGGGGCGCTTTTAGGAAAGACCGTCTGAATATATACTTCTTTTATCCTCTTCTCCTCCTCTTTTTACATAACCTACGTTTTTACAGAAGAAAAAAAAACGACGAAACCTAAGTAAAAATCTAGGGCAATACCTAAATCTCATGTGACGGCCATTTGATTGGGTGCGGAGAAACGAGTTCTTGTGAAAGAAACGACTAATCTTATTCGTTAATCGGGTGCGGGCAAATTTGATTGAAGATTAAAGGTATGGTTTGTTTTGGGGTAATCTGTTTTTGGTTGGATAATTTGATTAAAGATTAAAGTTACGATTAATTAGGCTGTGTTTGGGTGGAATCGGTGGATTGCATGTTGATTTCATTAAGAATACCGTGAGGTTACTGTTTGTTTGATTATGTACTGTTTATTTGATTACTGTTTGTTTGATTACTGTTTGTTTGATTAGTTTGTTTGTTTGATTAGTTATATACTTCCGCATCATCATCTAATAGCGAAATAACACACTGTAACATGATTGATAGAATACAATAATTCTAATTTATCACCTGTAGTAGTTCACTCAAATTCATTAAACATGTATTGTTGTTGCTCACACAAGGGGAGATACAAAATTTTAAACAGTTCTATGATATAGACGGTGTATGTAGTGAGATTCAAACTCGTTTAATGTAATTTTCGTATTTATTTACTTTAAAAAATTTTGATCTTCTATACTGTAAGTAAATAAAAAATAATCTTTACTGTAAATTTTTTTGATCTTCTATACTATAAATTTTGATCTTCTATAATATAGAATAGAACTTCTTATGGATGCTGTAAACTCAGAAAAAACAATTACTAACTTGTATTTATATCGTGCTCAGATGTTGAGCAGAATAACGTCGAGATTTGCACAAGGAAAAAAGATGAATAATAAGAAACGCAAAGGTAAAGGTCCAATGGAGCCTGAAATAGACCCTAATGTTGGAGATTTGGAAGTTCCAGATACCGGGTTCGATGAAGATAGCGAAGATGAAACAACACCGTCCGTGGTATCCCTAGATAACTACAATTGCCTGGAAGATAGTGACAAACACGCTTCTACAGATATTACATATTCAAGCGATCCAAAATTCAGGTACCAACATCGTGGTTCACTCTTTTCGGTCATTGTTTATTATAAGGAGATAACAAAACATAGTCCAAAAATTAAATACATTATCGACAAGGCAGGATGGGGACGTTTATTAGCCATGGAAATAGGAGAAGCATCACACCCAGTGATTGATTATCTTGTTGAACGTTGGTGGGATACAGCTTCTCTGATAACAGCTTTTACTACTTCTTCGGACGTTTCTTCTTCTTCGGACTCCGAATTTTCTTCTACTTCTTCTTCTGCGATCTCTGATAACAGCTTTTACTCATCAGATGAAGATGCGGTTGCATTGAGCCGAAATAATCTAGCAGTTAGTTTGGGAACTGCCATTACAAGTATGACATGGTCTCATACTCGTATAAAAATACCAAGAAATCGTGAAGCCGGAGATATACTTCTCTGGAATGACTACTTTTCTGACAACCCCACCTACCCAGCTAACATATTTCGTAGGAGATTCAGAATGCGGCGAGAATTGTTCAACCGAATATTGGCAGATGTGGTGTCTAGAAATCCTTATTTTGCTCAAAAAAGAGATGCTTGTGGCATTCTTGGATTATCCCCTCATCAGAAAGTAACTGCAGCAATCCGAATGTTAGCTTATGGATGTGCAGCAGATGCAATAGATGAGTATTTACGCATTGGAGAAACCACCGTTTTAGAAGCAACCCGTCGGTTTTGCAAGACGATTGTGGTATTATATGGGAAAGAATATTTACGCTCACCAACTGCGGGTGATGTTGAACTGTTGCTGAAAGAAAACAAAGACAGGGGATTTCCTGGGATGCTGGGGAGCGTGGATTGTATGCATTGGAAATGGGATAGATGTCCGTCAGCAGAATCAGGAGTATACACCGCGTATAAAGGGAGTGAAAGTATTGTGCTAGAGGCAGTGGTGTCACATGATCTCTGGTTTTGGCATGCGTTTTTTGGTATGCCCGGCTCCTGCAATGATATTAATGTAATGAATCGTTCTTATATTTTTCGAAAACTTATCAACGGGAAAACACCACCGGTGAACTTTGAAGTAAACGGGCATGCATATGATATGGGATATTATCTCGGTGATGGCATTTATCCACAGATTGCTACTATTGTGATGGCCATTAAACAACCAGATACACCGAAAAAATATAAATTTTCATCGATGCAAGAGGGAGCACGGAAAGATGTAGAGCGTGGATTTGGTGTACTGCAACAACAATTTGCCATTGTCAAACAACCTGCACGAATGTGGAACCCGGATGTGCTTGCCTATATAATGAAAACGGTTATTATTTTACATAATATGATAGTGGAGGATGAGCGTCTTCCCGGTGATTGGCCACATGAATATGACTCACGTAGCAGGTCGGCACCGGTGAATATATCGAGGGTAGGTACTGAGGAACTTTCCAGAATGAGAGCTGCACATCGGCGTCATGCTATACACAATAAAGAAACACATTTTCGCTTGCGTCAAGATTTAATCGAACACATATGGTCAAATTTTGGAGATAATTATTAAGTTGGGATGGAAATATGTTGTATCGTATTTCTTCATCGGAAAATATGTTGTAACGTTGCTTACTAATGTACTATTTATCATATAAAAATTAAAATTCACTAAAATTGACTAAAACTCACTAATTTTTTTATTAATGATAAATATTAAGGTTCAACTAATTCGGTCATGCTTTAAGATTGGTTTCTTTTGCGTTGTAGTATTTCCATCTTTCGAAGTTCGAAGTACTCTCTTGTTACAGTGTCCAATGTAGAGACATCCTTCAACATTATGGCCAAGTCATCGTCCGCTTCTTTCTTTAAATCGAGTTTTTCTTGCCTAGCTTGTTTCGCCGCAAACTTTGCCGCAGACTTAGCTTGTATTGCTTCAAACTCAGCTTGTCTCTGTCCCATCTTCATTAGTGATTGTGCTTTGTAATGTTCATTGAAACTTTGCTGCTCCTTAATTATATCCTCTAGCATTTCCTCCTGGGCATTGGATTTTGCTCTCCCTGTTTTCTTTAGTTGTTTCGATGCTTTCTTCCCCAACTGACGCTTACGTGTGTTCTCTATATCTCCAATATCTAGATCATCACTGGACTCGCCTGGAATTGTTTCCTCAATATCAGCGTTTTCCTCACCACTCTGAGAATCTTCCATTTCTTGGCCTGAATCAAACACAAACGTCGACCGTCCTGAATATTTGATACTATCTTTTAGAATTTCGTAGCACTCTTCGTGCTTAAATTTTTGTTACCATTACTTTCTTTGAATCGCTTTCTTATCTCTTCAACCTGTTATTATTTTCAATACTCATCAGTTCCAATTACATGTATATAATTATTAAGGGTGCAAAAATTGACGATTACTTACCCTCGAGACTTCATTCCATCCGCTATGATATTCACCATCAACTTCCAACACTTTTGCAGAATAAAGTGAAACCTGTCTACTGATTCCCTGAAATCGACTCTGGATAGAAGTCCAAGTACGTTTTGGTTTACAAGGCAGGGCTTCTTCCAACTTATCTTTGATCCGACTCCATAATACTCTTTCTGGTTGATCGGTTCCGGTAGCAGAATCTTGAGATATGGCTAAATGGATTCTACATATCATTGTATCTTCTTCTGTTGTAAAATTGGGACCTCGTGGTGCCATATTTCTATATTTCTTGAAATAGAAATTATAAATGATAAGATTATGCAGAAATAAGTTTGTCAAATGCTATATATAGATATACGAAAGAGCCGTTGCAATCTATCAAACGGTCGGAAAATCAGAAAACCAAAATCAGAATTCCAAAATATAACCGTTGGCGCACGTAATACATGCGCCTGGTAACGGACGCTCGTAATACATGCGCTCCGAACAAACGCTCATAATACGAGCGTCCGTCCCAGACGCTCGTAAAACATGCGCCCACTCCAGACGGTCCTAATATATGCGCCCATCCCAGACGCTTCTAAAACATGCGCCCACTCCATACGGTCGTAATATATGCGCCTCACTCATACGCCCATAAAACATGCGTCTCACTCATACGCCCATAACACATGCGTCTCACACAGACGTTAATAATACGTCCGTCTCCCGCATACGGTCATAATACATGCGCCCGGAGCAGGCGCTTTTAGTAACTGCGTCCAAACCAGGCGTTTTTAATAACTGCGTCTGCTATGGGGCGTAGGTTTTATCTACGTATGGCCCGGCGGTGTTTATAATAACGCCTAACTCAAACGCTCTATATACATCCGCCCCATTATCATACGTTATTTATACGTACGCCCGATGTGGAGCGTCCACTATACTTCCGTCTGAAATCATACGCCCACTATACTTCCGTCCCACTATTAATCATTTTAGTCTGGGTTGGCGACCACATTTGGTCGCAAACCCTAATTAACTGGACTAAATATGGTTTTAGTCAGTACCACTGCGGCTGAATTTGGGACCAAATTTGGGTATAGTCCCCAAATTTGGTCATGACTGTGGTTGCTCTTAGTAGGAGAACATTGTCTCCGATGAGTTAAACTTTTAATCAAATTTATCAAGCACTGGATCCCAAATAGTCTTGGATTTTGCTTTAGCATTCAATGACAAACCAAGATACAAAAAAGGGATCGAATCAGTCATACTACCAAGCCCAACGAACCATGTAGGCCAATCAAGAGAATTGCCAATTGGAACAAGAATGAGTCTTGTCTTAGAAGTATTAATTCTAAGACCTATAATATACTCCCTCTGTAATACATATATATATAGGAGGAATAGTCAAAACCTCTTAGATTAAGAAATTTTTTTGATTTTCTAAATTTCTATGCTTTTTCCTGTTTTATCCTTAACTATATTCCTAATATTAAAGACATACACTCAATTGTGATGATTCCCAAGCAAATTAATAAGGATAATAAGAATAAAAAATCGTTTTGAAATTTGGACTCTGTCTATATAGTGGTACAAGGAAAAATGAAAATTTCGTCTATATAATATAGGTACGGAGGGAGTATTCAAGTCAGCTAATAGGAAAATAATTTACGGGACTCCTCTTTTCCGTTGTCAATTTTTTTTTTGTCATCTACGAAGTGTAAATGATTCACTTCTGTACCATTTTGAATATTCTTAAATCCACCGGAAAGTGTTAAGTTGGCAGCTCTATCTAAGTATATTGAAAAACCCACTACGTAATCATAAACTTGTATGTTTTCTTTTCATGTAGAAAAAGTTGAGCCTCGTTAATACCGATTGCATTAGCTAGACTGCGAGTACGTGGTAATATACTACTTGTTTAGTAATTCGTAGTCAAGGTTTAATGTAGACAAAAGAGCTAAACAGAGTGTGAACATGTAATTAATCTTTTTTTTATGCAACTCCATAGGAGGGTTTTATTGATGACGAAACAAAAAATAGAAAAAAAAAAGGACAAAGTCATAACCTCCGAGTAATGAAACAAAGAAAATTGAATTTCTTTTAATAGCAACAAAGAAATAATACATCTCTAACATGACTACGAATATCTGATCACCCACCTAACATTCTCCCTTCCATCATAATGAGTCAAATTATTGGGTTATTGTTTCTAACTCTACGGTTGACAAATAAAGATCCTTCTTTCTTTGTTTTGGATATATATGTCTTCAAAGCATCCAAGGCAAACCTCACTAACAAGGTAACATCACTTTCTATATACCCCTTAAGTGTGAACACACACACTAACATCTCTCTCTTCATTTCATTCTTATGGCGTTATTGTACAATAAAATGCATATGATATAAGTCCAAACATGTCAATGGGTACACAAACTCATTGGTGCATGGCTGCCTGCTTGTCCCTTAGATAATGACTATGTGGCCCTTTATAACCCTTTTCTTTGTATGCTTTCATTATTAAGTTGTTCCAAAATAAATGCCCCAGTGTGCATTACCAGTAACTTTTGCTTCAGAAAAAAAGAAAAGAAAAAAAAGTAACTTTTACGTGCATTTGCATAATTAACTTTTAGCATATTAATCTTTTTTTAAACGAACTAAAATCCATTAAACGATTAAGCCTCATCCTTAAATAGGTTAGGTAACCATACAAGAGGAGAGCTCCAAAACATGACAAAATTGGTTGGCAAATGAGCACCCATGTTATAGATTTCTGGATAAAATAACAATGAATATGACAACATAAAATAATTTACTGTCATTCCTCCTTGCATCTTTAAAATCAGCGGCCGAGCCAGAAAAATATATTCATAGGAGTTAAATTTATTTTATAAAAATATGAAAATTTTGGTGGGCTAAATAATATTTGGTAAGCTAAACACAAAGAAATAAGAAAATATAGAAGATTGTTATGCAAATAAAAGATTTTAAGGGAAGTTAGAGCCAGAGTTAGTTAACCCTTGGCTCTGCTCCTGTTCACAATGAATGCAAAGTCTGGGACGAAGACATAATTAACTTCTTTCCTTAAAATCTCTTATTTCACGTAGGTTTGCACGTGTTGTACGTCACTTCTATTTCTCCTCACTCTCCCCAAATGGCGTAACCCTGCGAAGTCCATGGATTGTTTGTCCTTATTTGTTCATGGGGATGATCTGAGCCGCCTAGGGCGTAAAATTTGGTTGTTTTTATTTTTATGCATGCATGTATATTTAAATTTGATTTTTTTTTTCGGTTTTAGCTAGAAGTTTTTCTTTTAGAGCAAGGACTACGAAATGAGAACACTCATCAGGTCAACCAAAGTTTCTCATACACTCCTTCAAATGAAAAACTGCTTGATTGAGATCTTCAGCCATTTGGAATAATATTTTCAGAGTTTTATTAATTTAAAAATTCTTGGAGGTGGGCCAAAAGTTAGATTTTATTATTAAATAAAAAGGATATACTTGGGAGGCATATGTTCAGCTGCTTAAAGAGAATTTTTCTTTCCAAGCGAATGACTACCAGCCTCTCGGTCTTTTAATTTGCTCTTTCACTGTTAACATCTCACTCTTTCAATCAGTTTCTCATTCATTTTAGCGTTGAGTGAGTGTTACAAACCTTATTCCATAGCCGTTGTTCAGAACAAGGGATAAAAACACTCATTCACTTTTAAATCCAGTGACAGGCTAGGTGAAGAGTGATTTTTTGATCGTAAGGGAACAAATATAACACACTGACAGGCTAAACATCAGCCATCTGGAAGAAAATTGAGACACGGGGATGATGTTTAGCTTATTTTTGATCATTTAATGGTAAAATCTGTAAGGGACTCGCGGCAAAGAGTTTTAAATAGATTAAAAAATAAAAAAAAATATGCTTAAGAGGCAGATATGATCGGCAATTTAAGTAATTGTCTCTCTCAAAACGACTGATTTTCATCCTCTCAGTCTCCACTTTCACTCGCTCATTCATTTGAAGGAGTGCATAAATGAGTTTGGGTAAAAATGGACTAGTTCTTATTCTATAGTATACACCTAATTTGATCATTTTTTTAATTAAACTTTATCAATTTGAATGAAAATTCTCAGACCATGGTCCTTGCTCTTGAGCAATGATAAAAATCTTTATGACAATTTTTGTACTCGGTATTTTTGTCAGTATGATTCAACCATCTGGATGGAGAGTTGAGATTCATAAATAGGGGATATCGAAAATCACACGACATCAGATTCCTACACAGTGAACACACACATGCTTTAAAGCTCCAATTTAGATCAAGTCCAATGAGACACATCTAATTATAGTGTTTGTCGGGCCAGGTGGACGGTCAAAGTTAATTTTGGGCAATGGAGAAGTGGTATATCGAGGCCAACAAAATCGACCGTTGTTGTATGGACCGACCGACCCCAACTGAACCGGCTCACACTGTGCCGAGTGTCGGCTTCAAATGTCTCGACAACGATAACTTTGCAATAACCAAAATAAAAAAGGTCCAAGTGAGACAACTTTCATGTGTGGAGATCCCAAATGTCGACTAGGAACAAATATAATGTTATTTGGAGCCTGTATCTGGATTTTGAAGAATACAACACTGAGATTTTCAGAAGGATCATAGACTTTTCACTACAGTGTATGTTGTTGTATAGTCCTGTTAGTAATATTGGTGTTTATTTTTTTGGGGAGAGATGTGCTAGACAGTTAGTTGGTCGAGTTTGAGAGCCACCTCCCATCCTCCAAGAATAACTATCGTGTACGGGTCGAAATACATAGAGCTAAAGAGAAGAGGCTGGGAAATGTATGAGATTAAATTCACCCTTTGTAATGAAGACCATTGTGACCGACGATACAAGAGTGTTACAGAGACGATAATTCTTAGAGAAGTTTTACACATCTATGGTCTGGATTTCGTCGCAATGGGAAGAGCATTATCGAAATTGGATGCTTCACCGCATGCACCACCAGTGATTCCAACTTTCACCAGTTATCCTGCACATGGAGCTTCATCTTCGTCAACTCGATCAAGACGACAAACGAGATCTTCTTCTTCATAGAGACTTTTAATCTTGTCGGAAAGAGTCAAATTCTTCCCATTGTATCGCAAAGTCTCGATCGTCCTAATTCTTATACAGGCACTTCGGAAACTCAAGAAGAATTGAATCAAACGGAGTCAAGATATATTGACATATTTACATTCCAATAATTGCGCGCGTTTGAGGATACATTTAAATTCAATCCTAATTATTCTCAGCGTACGATAACTCCATCCTCCCAGGATGTAGTGCGATAAACAAAAGTACCTCTTATGCCACGATCTTCATATCATCCAGTGCAAGGTTTTCCAGTTCGTCCAGTGCAACAATCTCCATATTTCCAGGAAAGTGAAGAAGGTCCCAAAGGTTATCAAGATTATAAGAGATCATTAAACTTTAATGGTTCTCTAGTTGATCCTTCATGTCCATGGTTGGGAACCAAGGTAGGGGAGATGATGCTCAAGGGTTTGAACCTGCAGGAACTTATGGTGGATTTGGAAGTTATGCAAGGGGGACTATTACATGATTTGGAGTGGAGCCGAATAACTAAAATTATACTTAATTTTTAATATTTGTAAAATAAAATTATATTAGTTGATGTAATTGTTACATTTAATCATTACTAATTTATCTAAAAATGAAATTATTATTTTATCTCGAGCAGTATTTGTACTTATCAATACCCAAAACGAGATATCAAAAAATCCTTTAAGATTGCGTAATGAGATTCATATGTAAAAATTCTTCTTTTCCATCTTCGACATTCCTCTCGAGATTGCAATACAAAATCAATATTTGCCTCACCCCTAAGTCTATAACGACCAACAAGCCTAACCAAAGCTTGAATTATCTAACTTCATTTTTTATATCTTCAATTCGGAAAAACAACCCTGCCGCATTACGATTGTTTGGTTACCAGTATCATTGTAGAAGTTATCAAAGATTCTACGGATATAACTCATACTCATTACCCCATTTTGACGTCGTTCTGCACCCCTAGCCGGATATAGAGCTACGTAGTTTCGACAAAGCGACAAGTCTTCATCGAACATAAATTCCGCTGGATTAATATATGGTTGAGCCATTGCTTAGAAAATCTGTTGGTGTAGATGGAAGGTGTGGCTGTGGAGTTCAATTCGATTGAATTTATAGGAGGGGATTGACTAGCCGTTGTCGACTCAGTATATACTACGACCGGATCTTTATGGTACGAGCTTCGGTGTTGTTGAATCTGAGTTTTGGCTGTATTGATACCGAGCCTCGGCTCCGTATGCACGAATTGGTCTTCGTGGAACCGGTCGTCTTGGGTGGGACTCAATCAGAAATGCGATGAACAAACCCTTGTATTCCAAGGTTTTCTCATATATTATGATGGTTTGCCAGCCCCACTGAAAGCGTCTAATGTCCAAATCTAACAGTTTGTTGTCTACATTGGAGTTGCTCTTACAGGCTCATTTAGGACATATCCTAGTTAGTTAAAGGATCTAGAAAATCTAGTCCTATCGTAGTTAAGGATACCCTTAATTAGACCAGCAAAAGAAGATAACCAGTCCAAACTAGAATCTACATCATCACTGGCTGGGGTGTTTGTGTGGTGGTGGTATCCAATGTGTTAACCTAGAGGGGAGTAATAAGGACCACCGAGTCACCGACCACCACACATTTGGAATTGAAGTCCATTGAACTACGGAGTAGAAAAATAAAAGTAAACTCCGATATAACTGATAAGCATGCTCTCTTCACCTCCTGAAATGTGTGCAAAGACCTTTTTATAAAACTAAACTCTGATATAACTTTTTATATGCACTTCCTCTCAATAAAAAAGAATAAAAAGAAAAGAAAAATGACATTGAGTGGTAAATGGGTGATGAGTAGCGGAAGCTTATAATTGAAATAAATTGAAATTGATAACTTGAAAAGGATAAACAATCAACCAATTTAGTTTCTTCTACCCTTTGAATAAAGGAAGAACCTAATAATGGAGATTCTTCTCAAATAACTTACAAATTCTACCCAATTAAATTGAAAACTATAAGATTATGAGAGGCATCTATTTGATACTCTAGAGTTAGATGATCTAATTCCCCCTAGAGATAACAATTAGGTTTGAAAGAAGAGAACCTCTCATTCTTCGCACAAATGTTCTAAAACTCAAAAACTTCCTCCTTTAGCCTTATGTCTTCTAATTTATACTAGCACCAAGGACATACTTGGCATATTTAAAGTAATTCTAGGATGAACTATAAATAGTGCTTTAATATCGATATGGGACATCCACAATACATCATCCTCCCCTTCTTTAAACAAATTCGTCCTCGAATTCAAAGCGTATTCTCCATTTATGCTTGAACTTGTTCCTTGCTTGAAGACAATTCTACCTCTCCACCTTCCATTGTAGTTACTCACCAAATGTAGCACTTTCTGGACATTGTTGAGAGCATTCCCAAGTAGTAAAGACACACCAAGTATTTCTTCATTTATAAATACATCATCCTCCCCTTGTTTGCACAAATTCGTCCACGAATTCTCCAAAGCATATTCTTCATTAGTGCTTGAACTTCTTCCCTGTTTGAAGACAATTCTACCTCTACACCTTCCATTGTATTTACTCACCAAATGTTGCACTTTGTGGTCATAGTAGAGAGCATACCCAAGTAGTAATGACACACCAAGTATTTCTTCGTTTGTAAATACACGAATTCTTCAAAGCATATTCTCCATTAGTGCTTGAATTTCTTCCTTGCTTGAAGAAAATTCTACCTCTACACCTTCCATTATAGTTCACCAAATGTAGCATTTTGAGGTCGTGGTTAAAAGCATCTCCAAGTAGTAAAGAAACACCAAGCATTTCTCTCAACCTTACACGGTAACGAAATCCATGGAACTTGTCTTTAACGAAGCCCAAATTGGATTCATATATATTGACTTTCCATTTTGTTGTAGCTTGAGTGAAGGCTTGCTTCCAGTAATTGTCGGTTCACATACTTGAAATTGTTCTCGAGATGCATCTAACATAGCAATTTCCAATTCAATATCATACCTTGGTACACCAAAATCTTTTACTTCACTACCATTAAATACCTCATCAAAAATTGAACACAAAGGATTGTATTATTCTTTCTCTTGATTCTTACATGATAGAACTTGGTCCATGATAGTAAAATAATCAAATATTTGATCCACATTCATGCCATCTTGATAGATTGGAAGATTACCCACTATTTCACTTTCCCCATGACTCAAATAACTATCAAATTTTGGTGGAGACATTTCATCAAACATCTTGTCGGCAATTTGTTCATTCTCATATCCGCCAACCAAAATTGATACATCTAGTTCACTTACATCATCACAATCATTAGGTAGAATCCTTTCTTGGTTATGGAGACTTACAAGTTTCCAATAATATTTTTCACAAATTTCTCCCATTCTTAGATACATATCATCAAACACTTCATGTACAATATTCATTAACACATCCTTTCAATGAATCCTACCAAAATTAACTTGTCTTTTATAAACCATAGTGAAATCAATATAAGATTCAAAAACCCAATTTGAAAACATTATCAAAGAACATAATAATCAACCCAAAAATACTTGAGAAAGAGATTAGTAGTGTTCACCTCAAAAACAAATATCTTCACCAATCACACCTTTTCCCCTTGAGAATCAAACCAAAGCTCTTGATACCAAATGATGAGAAGCGGAAGCTTATAATTGAAATAAATTGAAATTTATAACTTGAAAAGGATAAACAATCAACCAATATAGTTTCTTCTACCCTTTGAACAAAAGGAAGAACCTAATAATGGAGATTCTTCTCAAATAACTTACAATTTCAACCCAATTAAATTGGAAACTATAAGATTATGAGAGGCATCTATTTGATACTCTAGAATTAGATGATCTAATTCCCCCTAGAGATAACAATTAGGTTTGAAAGAAGAGAACCTCTCATTCTTCGCACAAATGTTCTAAAACTCAAAAACTTCCTCCTTTAGCCTTATGTCTTCTAATTTATACTAGCACCAAGGACATATTTGGCATATTCAAAGTAATTCTAGGATGAACTATAAATGGTGCTTCAATATCGATATGGGACATCCACGATACATCAATGTGTCCAATCAAACCAACCCCTATAATATCATGGCACATTCTCCTCCTGCTTGAATGAAAAATTGTTTTCATGTCATCTTCCTCGCTAGTCTTTTTCAAGGGCATTTTTGTTTTGCTATGATTATGAGAAAAGGATTAATTAAGCTCCTCCCTCCCATTTAAGTCCCCATCCTTCCCGTTTGCAAATTCCAATTTTTCAAAACCTCAGACAGAGCCTTGAATGGGGATGACATCGCCGATATGATGGCATCTATGTTGTAGACAGACTTAACGTTGAAAAGGATGGATGGGTCAAGAGTCAAGCAGGCTTATGTATGCACATTGCAATAAGCATCTACAATTTTCTTGGGTCTTACGTCATCTTCATCATTACCATTCGTATATACCACCTAGAGCAAACCAGCAAACTTCCAAATTTCTCGCTTAATAATGCAAAGAAGAAATACAAATCCAAAAAGAACAAATCAAAAAGAAAACATGAAAAGAAAATGATAACTCCATCAGAGAACCTTGCGGATATCTCAAATCAATCATATCAAACCTCTTAGATTTTGTGTGTAACCCTACAATATTCTATCATTCGTTATATAGAATGTACTAGTTGAAGTTTTGCAAAGGAAAGAGGATTGTGGATTACACGATTAGACTTTCTTATGACTATATATACCATATGAGTAGGAGGTATGTATTCTGTAAATACGTATTTTTGGAGGCTAATGGTACAAAAATGATAGTAGACATGTTACTTGTTCGCCAGGCCATCTCCGATGGCCCAAATGTCAAGAATTAGGGTGTTCATGTTGATGTGAGGCCGGAAAGGCTTCTTATGCACCAAATCCAGACGATGTGAACACCATCTAAACCATAAAAATCTATGATGGAACTTCTTTTGGATAACACTATGTGAATTTGGTATAAAAATCTTGGTGTATATGGAATATTTCGACGCGTAGATCTTCCTCATTTTAATAGCCCAATATTATTTCCAACTAGGCTTTATGAGGACAGGTTTCGGCGTTTCACAATAATAAGAAGTAAGAACTTGAGCAAACAAATTCTAAAAGAACTATGATTTTGGGCATACCAAAATCTTTCAAGGCATACTCAATAAAGACAAAAAGGATTGTGAAATAGCAAAATCAGATATCCCCTCAACCCAATTTTTTTTTAAATGGCAAATCTACCCTTTACGTATTAGTGTTAGTAATCTGGATTAGTGATTAAGATTAGTGATTAAGATATTTTTCAGAATTATAAAGGTTGTTTAGATGAAAAAATTTGTGGGAAAAAAAATCAAAGTTTTGGTTAAGAAGGAGAGAAAGAGAAGGAGGAAGTGAGAAAATTTTATTCTTGATTCAATGGAGGATGAGGAGGGTCATAATTCATATAAAAAACCTAGGAAAATACATATCAACTACAACAATGATTCCCAAATGACTGATTTCTTAGATTATGAGAATGATTTTACACAAACTCAAACTCAAGCTCAAACTCAAACACAAACTCAAGATGATGATTTTTATGAGCCAAATCCAGATGATGAACACATATATGAGGAACCCAATGCTTCTAATACACAGGTACACTTCTATCTTATGCTCAATTTCACTTCTATAGCTACAAATTATCAAAAGTTTGGATTTTTGCTTCATGGTTCGGCGAACCAGGTTTAGGTTCGGCTGACATCTATGAGCCGAATCAACCAAATGATGAACGGTTCGGCTCACTGAATCTGTTTACAACATGCGCCGAACCTATAATTTTCAATTCTCACTCTTTTGTTACACACTAGTTCGGCTTATATGAAAGTTTCATAGTAAGTCGAACAATATCCTGCATAGCCCGGAATAAGAAAATTAATGGTTCGGCTTATATTGATAATATCGTATAAGCCGAAACCTCTAAATGTTTAAGGTTCGACACGGAATTTCATTATCGTATGAGCCGAACATAAATTTGTTAATTTTTGGGTTAAAATATTGAGTGTGGTTCGGCACATATTTAGAATATCGTATAAACCGAAACCTGTAAATGTTCATAATTCGGCACACAATATGATTGTCGAATGAGCCGAACCTTGCTATTATAATTCTTTTCTAGTATTTAACCTTTTGATATTCTTTGTAGATCGTGGTTGGACCCATGGAAAACCAACCTGATCCAGTAGACATGATTCACGAGGATACCAAGGATCACTTCCAAAATGATTTGATATGTAAGAACTTTTTGAGCACCTTAATGTTGTCGGAATATTCCAAAGTTTTTCTTACAAATTATTTGCTGTGGAATGAACACAGACATGGAAAACTAAACCCATGATGAGAATTCTATAAGACAATGATGAGAACAGGTCCAATAAAAGATGCAGGGGTGGCAGCGGAGTACGTTGCATTCGAACGTCATTTGCATGGGGATTTTATCATTACCGAAGAACATTGGATGGTAATGCCCATTTGTGGGTTTTTAATAGCGGAGACATTCAATTGCGTCATACATTGTTTTGCATGGACGGGTAGTAGCTTTACTTACGCGCCTCCAACAAAACCTTGCAATGATGGTGTAAAGGATAAAAGACTTGTTCTTGGATTTGTTCAAAATTGTCATTTTATCGGCCTCAAACTTAGACTCGGTTGCCCATTACCACCCTTGATGAGTGCAGCCCTTTGGCCTAGATTTGAAAATAATTTTGCGATGGATTGGTGTGAAAATTATGCGATGGAAATGGATCTTTGGAAATCTTTGCATGTGCAACCTCCAAGTGGACAAGTAATTACGTTTTCAAGTGATGAGGTGAAGATGTTAAGCAAGAGGTCAGTGAAAATGATGAGAACGAGGTCAGTGAAGATGATGAGAAAGAGGTCAGTGAAGAGGATGAGATTCGTTTAGGATCTCCATAAAAAATGTTTCATGGATTTATCCGTTTATTTTGTGTCTTTTGATTTTCGTGTAAGATGAGGATGATATTTTGACTAGAATTGCAGTTACATGTACCCATCAAAACGAAATACTTGAATGATTTACTGTTTAGTTATGGAACGTGTCGTTTTCTGCAAATTGGAACCATGAACACAGGAGAAGGTTCGTCTTATCACATAACGAGTACTATAAGCCGAACCTGACAAAAAAAACCCAGAGTTTTTTTTGTCAGGTTCAGCTTATAATAACAATTCACTGCAAGCCAAACCTGACAACAACAAAATACCAGAGTTTTTTTGTCAGGTTCGGCTTATAATATTATTTCACTGCAAGCCGAACCTAAAAACTTAAAAAAAAAACAGAATTACTTTGCTAGGTTCGGCTTGTAGTATATTTTTAAAGAAAGCCGAACCTTTCATGATTCATGAACACAAGAATTATTATATCATTCCAAATAGACTTTTCAAATTCATAGAAATTGTGGATTACATCCCTGCTACATAGTAGGCTTGCAATTAATTTCTAATATCCTAAACGGGTAATGAGAAACCTTCTAAGAATGTGGTAGTGATCTTTGTATTTGAAATTCTTGATTATCATCAACTTCTTCTTGTCTTCCAACTCTTCCTTGTTCAACTTCTTCTTCTAAAATGTCTCCTCTACCTCCCGCTCCCAATATTTTCTTACCTCCTCCTCGAGGATCGAGAGTTTTAGAAGTAGAAGGTGTTACCTCCATCTTCTTCCTCTTATTAGCTGCATTAGGCCTGACACAAGTATGAAAGTTAAAAGTATGCTTTGAACAACAAAGGGATATAAACTATATGAAATATGGATTTGAAAAGCCAAAAACTTGTCAACAAATAAGAAGGCTCGGCTTACCCAAAATAACACATATGAGCCGAATCATGTCTTGAAATTTTTATTAGCTTACACAGAGAGTGGATCGGCTCATACCACAAAACAATTATAAGCCGATCCTATATATTCGGCTCACAACCGATACTGTCGAATAAGCCGAACCTATGATTATGAAATCAAACATGTATTCCGGCGCAACATGATATCATATAAATAAGCCGATCCTATACACTTGTAAAATTTATGGAATTTTAACAATGATATTCGGCGCAACCCTAATACTATCGAATAAGCCGAATCTATACTTATGAATTGAAACATTTATTCGGCGCAAAATGGTGTCATACAAATAAGACGATCCTACACATGAAGAATTTATGAATTTCAAACAACATTAATCGGCGCAAAACTAATACAACCATACAAGCCGATTCTAAGCACATGCAAAATATATGAAATTCAAACAACATTTATTCGGCACAAAACTAATACTACCATACAAGCCGATCCTACGCACATGCAAAATTTCTGAAATTCACAAAACATATTCGGCACAAAACTAACACCATCGAATAAGCCGATCCTAAATATAAGTCTCTGTGTCATTAAGTTCAACTCAAAACGGATTTCAGATTTACGCCGAGTCGTTCATATGCACTTTCAGGGTTCAGTTTCAAGAACAGCTCGGCGCACATCTAAGATTTGTTTTGCGCCGAACTATACACTGTCACCGCCGCAGAAACATGATTTTGACGAATTAAATCGACCAAACCAATCTAAAACATCAAATACGAGATGGGTTTGTAGAACTAACCTTCTTATTCTCATTTCCGGAGTTGGTTCTTCTTCAATCTCTTCTTCCGGTTGATTTTGAGTTTGTTCTTCACTCTCTAAATCTTCTTCTTCGTCAATAGGTTGTTCAATCGATCGATTTGAACGAGATACTGGCTTACGACGACCCATTATATAGATGAGTTTAATCGTTGACTAAATTTTCACGAATCGACGATTAAATTTCCGCGATGATACGATGAAAAAAAAAAGGAAGAAGAAGAAGAAAGGTTCGGCTGTTGTGGAGGAGGAAGAAGAAGGGGTTATGAAACTGATTTTAGGTTTATTGATTATAACTTTTTGTATTAGGATTAGGGATAAATTAGTAATTTAAAGGATTTAAGGGCATATAGGTAATTGAACCACCCCATAGGATACCCCTTATAAGGTCACCCAAGTTAGGACTGGTGCTTTGTATGCCTAGGAAGATTTTGGTATGCCCAAAATCAGGGTTCTTCTAAAAACCAAAGTTACCAAAACAATTCATTGGAAGAATTCTTCCTTGCTCCGTTGCTTCTATTTCTTCCAGCTGCAAGATCGTGCCGAAGTAAATCATGGTCTAAAGCTATACTGCCCGGTGATATGCATGGTCATGGATGTCCGATCCCGTAGAGTTTTTCAACACTGGCGTGATACTTGTTTATGGGAGATTTTGTTGATCGGATTATTTAGTTGAAATTGTAGCGCTCCTAGAAGAACACCTAACGAACAAGACAACATAAAGACAATTTTCTACATAGGCTTGATCGTTAGACTGTTTATTTTCTTCTTGCCAGAAAAATATGACTCCTCTACAAGCATTACATGTCCAACTGAACAATACGATCAACAGAACCTCCAAAAAGCAAATACACAATCAGAGTACAGAAAAATTTACTCTACGGCTACCAAGCCACACTTGCGAAGACCATGAAACGTACAAGGATCCCAAATCTTGCAACAAAAAGTAGATAATAAGCTAATCAAGAATCTATCTAATTGCAAGAGATTTCATGCTTAATTAAAGTACGTACCTTTTGTTAGAGAGGGTGAAGCAATCTTGTAGTAGCTGCAAATTAAAGACTAGTGGCCGCAGAATTTCAGTGCGTAAGAAATCTCTAAGAAAAAAATTGGGTGTGGAAACAAGGAAAAGACTTTATCTTATATATAGCTGTAAATTGCTTGGGGCACAAGGTTTTACTTCAGAATAGAAGTACAAAGATACGGAAACTTAGATTGGAAGACTTAAAACTCCACAAATTGCTATTCCTTAACAACCTAGGAATATTTTAGTTCACTAGCGGTGGCTGATATTTGCCACAAGGTTGGAAGTCTCCGGCTGAATAGCTTGATCAGTTGGCATTTTAATCATCATGCAGGCTTTCAATCTCAACAGCAAACTTCTTCATCGCAAGAGTCGGCAAACAAACTGATACTAGACTACCTTTGTCTCCTTTGTTGTTCTTGTGGGACATATAATAACTTGACATCCAATGATTTGAAGTTGGTTTATTACCTATTGCTTGCCCACCGTACACTACTTCTCCATACCCAAAATCAACCTCATCAGCATTCCACACACGTCTCAAATCTGACACAAAATAGGTCCGCACCGTAGAAATGATAGGCCGCCCTTTTATTGACATTAGATCCGCTGTTGATCTTATGTATTCTTCATTCACTTCATCCTTTGCTTTCTTCACCAACTCCAGTGCGTAACTCAAGGGATTTTGGATCAACTTCTCTGTTGTTGATACTGCCACAGGATATGCAACCGCGTTGCCGTAAAATCCTGTTGGTAATGGTGAATGAAATTTCCCACGTGTATTAACGGCAATTGCCACACGTACTTCTTCCTTAGGATCATATCCGATTGCAACTGTGCGACATCTCCACAACCACGCTGTGAGGAACTCAAAGGTGGTGCATGCTTTCTGGTGAGGAGGTACACGTTGTCTTAGAACTGTCAATTCCTTGGGGCCAAAAAAGAAAGAGCGCTGAACCATGTCATCAAGGGATGTAAATTTTTCTTTATAATTTGCTATAACATCATACTCTTGATGTGCAAACGTAACTTGTGGTGGGTCTCGAGCATTCAGTAATTCTCTTTCCCACACCGGAAGAATAGATGGATAGGATTCCCCTCGAGCAATTTCAGCTAGAGCCGTCTTGAATTGGTGTAAACCTTGCGCATCACAAATAGTATGGTTATTGCTAAATCCAATGATGAACCCGCCGCACAGAAGTCTGGTCACCTGTATTCATGATTGTCAGGTGTTACACTACAAATTTATTTTACCATCAACCTATATCCATGTCAAGTTGTCAACCATATTACCTGTATGAATAACAAAGGGCAGTGGAGGATATCTTCAGCTTCAGCCGGGGCATAAACAAGCTGTTCCAAATAAGGGAATGGAGGTTTTAAGAAATCACCACCCAATTGACTGAAACTAAAATCAGCATCAGCCTCGACAAACAACACACCTTGACCAGTGCATTCTACAAGTAGCTTTTCTCCAGGAGCTTCTCTAAGCCTACCCGCAAATGGGTAGTAAAAAATAAGTGTATTTGCTAATGCCTTCTTAATGACATCGACAATGTTATCTATCTTGCAAGTACTAGCCATACAAATATCCCTCTTGTTTCTATAAAAATGAATAGTAGGTGTATGGAAGCGATGACCTTTTCGATCATCAATGTCCGACAAGAATTTAGATCCGTACGGTGTGGGTTTAGCCGGAACTATCAGTTCAGGTTCTCTTCTTCGAACAGTGAACTCAAGAGCCGAGAAAGCCATGCTCTAGTGAAAGAACCAGTGAATCAGTTTGAGAGTAAAAGATGCAAAATACAGTTTTGAGTTTTTCTTGCTTGTCATAGGATCGCAGTGACAGTGGAGCTATATAACTTCATCAGGTTTCTCTATGAAGGTCAACTATATCTGCCGCTGACTTAGTGCATAAGGGATGCACAAATTTGGTGTGAAGAAAGAAATTGAGTATAGAGGGAGTTGCTTAAAATGACAATCCTAATCTAATTACGAGATTACAATTAAACTAATCTAATCAATCATCTAAGTTGTTGCTTGTTATATTTAAGGTGGCCATACCTACATCATCAATATAAATATCAGAGACTTCTACAAGTCAGACCAGATTGGCTTGGGTTGGATTATTCTCAGAATAATGTGTAGGCACATGACATGATCACCGCTGAAGGTGAAGCTTCTTCATTTCATACGCAAGAGCCAGTGGCCAAGCGTGCTACAGTTATACTGCAAAACATACTCAACAATTTTAATTGCCAGTCTTTTTCTGTTACACCTTGTCTTATTCTTTATGTTACAGATAAAACCCTTTCAGAATAAAACGGTTACAACTTACAGCTCAGATATTCCAGTGATCCAGTCTCTATAACCAAAAAAACAAACAAACAAAAAAAAAAAGATTTTTAAAGAATATTACATCTGAAACAAGCTTGCAAGGGTCAAAAGAACACGAAAAGGCGATTAATTATCAGATATCCAAACTCTCCGACACCTGGAGAACAACATTCGAAAACAGATGCATCCTCTGGTAGCTTTGTACTTTTGCTGAATCTGCAAATTTAGAATCATGAATAAGATCAACCATATACCAGGAAATAGAATAAACAACCTCTAATCGGGAAGAAAATATAGCATGATGTGATACACAAATTTATATGGGTTTAGTGTTGACGGAATATGTCTACTAGGAATGAAATGGACCTCCGATATTAGATATTAGTCATATAAAGGCGACATACATGAATGTGATAGAAGAAAAGCAATTTTGATGGATAAGTCAGGTGAGCATTAAATTTTGCAATTTTGAACGACTTCTTTTAAACGAGGTTAAACAAAAAACAAAAGCAATGATTACGGCCCTATTTTTACTATCAAGTCAGGTGAGCATTAGATTTTGCAATTTTGAATGACTTCTTTTAAACGAGGTTAAACAAAAAACAAAAGCAATGATTACGGCCCTATTTTTACTATCTAAAACAAGTTGCCTTGAAATCGAGAAACTGTTGAAATTTTTTAAGGTGTTGCTAAGTTGGTCCACATTGCTTGCACCCCGTGTTTTAAGCACAATGAATCCTACCCCATTTGTAAATCAAATCAGGACTTTCAGTCAGTTCAATATTTTATTGTCTGAGGTTTCCGGAAGTTACCTCTAGAATCTGTTCGCTGCTTCATAGACAGTTTCTTCCTACTATGCAAACAGAGACACCGGAGCCACCACTGGTAATATTTGCTTCAAACAAAGTTCCAATTTCAGATTCAGACACTTAACAATGTTGCATTTCTAACAGCGATTTACTGGCTTATCCATTCCAACAGACCCAAGTCCAAAAGCAATATAACTACAGCGACACTGTAAATATAGAAGGGAATAAGAAAAAATTAGTCCACAAATCTAAACTAGCAGTGGTTGCATTCTTTGGAGACACAATTTAGACTACAAAAAAATTTAACTGCATAGAGCTTGGAGCATAACACTGCGTAAATACCTGGTACATTAGTTCTCCACAAGCAGAAAATTGGCCATTAGATAAAACAGCTGTTAGTAGTGCTTTAAACCCTGAAATCACATATATACGAATTTATTCTGATCAGATTATATCATGTATGGAAGTAACAATAGTGATACTGCGGGATGCCAGGGGAAGATCTATCCTTTTCTTATTCATATTTGAGTACTTGCACTTCGGAGCTTCAAATATGGTGAAAATTGTTTTTTCAAAAGAAGTTTTAGTTGTAGAATGCTCCTATTTAAAAGATGCCTAAAGAAAGTTTGAGGCTCATCAGAACTCGTGTCTAAAATATGTTCAATTACAAGAAAAGGCAAAATTGCTTCCTCGAGATTCACATATAACAACTGACCTTGACATGGAAATTCTCATAGATTAGATGTCTGGCTGGTGCTTTAACTACATAACTACACTTGTGATCCATTGTTGTTACTCAATCATCGTGGGTCAAGGTACGTTTCTGAGAATGTTTCTCCGAGTATAGATGCAGGAAGCTTCTTTCCATATACAGCTTCATGTCTGCAGTAGACTATGTTATCAAAAACTTCATCGCAGGGTACAAAAGAGAAATACTTTATTAATATTTTGTGGAGTAACTTACCTATGAGGCGAGAGATTACATATGTTACCAGGGAAGCTTCAGCTTCACGTAATTCATTACCGTCTTTATCGAGTTCATCATAATTCACTTGCTCTTATGTATTAGCGCCGAATGATGAATTAGACGCAGATGCACTAGATTTAATGTCTTACCACCCCATAAAAGCACCTAATCACAGACCCAACTCTGCCTGCATCTATTAGCACAAAAAAAAAAAGAATATCTACAAAGAAGATCACTAAGAAATCAAGGAATGAACATGAAACCAAGGTCTGAGGCACGAAAGTAGAAACAACTATGCCTACATCGAATCCCTGAATGAATACACCAGAATCGTATATGGATAGGGATCTACACAACCCCAAACAACTGAGCTGGCTACATGAATACAGGCAGAATCACAATGCTGGATAACTACAAAGCTAAACAACTTCAGCATACCATCAAAACCTACTTGGCAGATGTAGCAAGAAGTTTGTACATCGTACCCATAGAAATACTAGAAAAAGCAAAATTTACGAGGAAACATAGCTTAACCCAACATAAAAACAAAACTCCCAAAAAGTTGGATCGACTAAATAAAGACAGAATAAAAGCAATACTATATATATCACATGCACAACATCAACAATATTTAGGTTCCCAGAAAGGTTACTGGTAATCCAATTTCAAAATGATAAGAATATTACTTCAGAAACTCAACAGCAATTACCAGTTTATAAGGATGTATCCAGGGATATTATCCACTAACAGATAGTTGAAAGGCCAGTTCATAAGTATGTATCCAGGAATCTCCTCCTCTTGCAGATGGTGGAAAGGCTAATCACGGCTTTTTTCTCCCCTTAATTTCAACTGACTTCATTATCTTTGTATCTTCTTCCCCTAATTCTTTCAACGAAATTAGTGTGTTCTTGTGAGGATATACTTGACAAAATTGTTCCTTAAAATCCACAAGCCTTGTCAAGGTTAAAGCTTTCGGATCGTAAATATTGAGATGATTATCAACACAAGTTAAAACACAGTCTTTTTTTGTATCAGCTAATAATTGGCTTTCGTCAACCCTACACTTTCTACTCCAACAAAATGACTGATGCTCCTCTTTCTGTTTCATGTCATGATTATCATTCTTCCTTTTCGATTGCCATATGTCATAAAATTCATCTTCTTCTCCGATGCCAAACCACAAAAACCCATCCCAAACCCCAATTCTACTTTCATCCCAATTATAGTCTACCGGCAAAGGAGGTGGCGAAAGATGTTCGCAAAACTTTTCCTCAGCCAAATCGAAGGCCACGATCATTTCCACATTCCTGCTCAACCAATGGATAGCTCCATTGGCAAACTTACCTTGGTGCAAAGGATATGGGTTGTATTCAGTACTGAACTTTCCAAGGTTTCTCCATCCATTTCCACTGCCTAGAGTGTATATATAGACTTCAAGAAACTCTTCCTTGAGATTATTATACATTCCTACAACTTTGTACTCATTTGATGAAGAAACATAACCAAATCCAGTAACCCAAACATCATAAAATCTGTCAACAACTTGAGGAAGCAAAACATATTCTCTTGTAATAGGGTTACAAATACAAACAGATCCGATAATCGCTGGACGAGGTGGATATCCAGCAAGGCAGATCAAACCATTATGCGAGTCAATAAGTCTAGTACCCCTAAATGGAAGGGAATAATTAATCCTCCAAATTCTCTCAATCGGTGTTGACTCATGATTTTCATTAAATTCAAAATAGTGAAGGTTTCCATGCCCAATCTCACCACGAGTCAAAGCAAGAAAACTCAACTTACCAGAATCAGAATCAGGATTTGAGAGGCGACGGAGGTGCAATTGAGAAAATGATGGTTGACGAAGAAGATTTCTCCAGCTTTTGCTTACGGATTTACATTCACCAATTGACTCAGTAGGTACACGTGTTAAAATGTCGATTGTAATCTCTTCTGGGAGTCTCTTGAAATACTCCATGATAACAAACTTGCAGTTGAAAAACAAGGATTATCGGAGGATGGTTCATAGAGAGTGAGATGTTAAGAAATCTAGGGTTTGACAAATACAGAAATTGGGAATTTTGCTTTTTGGTGGGAACCGTGGGATGAAGAACCAACAGTAAAGAACTGAGTGTAGTGGTAATCCACCACCACCATCCCTTTAGAATCTGATATCTGTGCCCATTTTTTACCGAGTGCGCCCGTGAAATTGCAATGTGGTCCCTTAATTATTATTTTCTTTTTTGAACAAAAAACACGCATATATTAGGCTAACCGCTATGGGCTAGATTGAACTGTTTGATTGGCTAAAATGTGTTGCAAATCATAAAAAAAGTGTGGGAAAATTTTTTACACTGCTAGTTGATAGTTCTCTCTCCTATCAACTGCTCGCAATTCAACTATCAGCGAGATTGAAATGTTGAACTGTTCAGCGCTCAAAAAGTGGTCTAAACGCTGAACCATTCAGCGCTGGGAGAAAATTTTCTGATCTAGCGGCTGAGATTTAAAGCGCTGAACCGTTTCAGCACTGAGCGTCGGACGGTTCGGCGTTATATGGTGGTCCCGCTGCTAATCTAGCTGCTAGATTAGCCATCCCATAGGACTTAGGAGGTTGCCCATGCTGACGTGGATGACCAATCTAGCAGCTAGATATCTAGCCCATATGACTAAGCCTTACAGAAACAGGTGTTTTTAAAAAAATAAATAAATAATAAGATAGATTACCGAGCAAAGCATTAATCCCTTGATTCAGTCTCATTTGGAATCAACTCGTTAAGAGTTGTTCTGTCGATGACTGAATCTGCAGAATTGACAGCATCTGTAACGAGTACAAAAGATTTTTGACAGGCATTTTGTGCTTTGACAGAGTCATAAGCAATTGAAGAAAATAAAAATATAGGTATATAATTTAACTAAGAGCAAGTCTTATGGTGGAATCCAACCTATTCCAAGTGTGGAAAATTCATGGAATGTCAAGTCTAGTGGCTCCCAAGTTGGGGTTTTCCACAGAAAATCCAAGCAACGTTCCATGGTTTGGTGGAAGGGTTCGTGGAATCCATCTAAACGCCAATAAGTATAGCGCTGAACGCCAATAAGATTGGCGCAGTAGAGGACAAGAAACGCCAATATGAATGGCGCTTAGCGCTAATCAAAATAGCGTAAGTCAAGCGCTAAAAAGAATGGCGTTCAGCGCTATTAACAATAGCATTTTTCAGCGCCAATCTTAATTGCGCTAACCGCAAAAAACATCCAGGAGCCACTCCACTTCTCCAATCCTATACTTAGTTTTTTTTTCTACTCTCTCATTTTTTTCCTCTTGAACAAACTAGTTTTTTGGTTTCATATATTGAATCAAATCAAATCAAAAAGAAGATAAAATTGATTAATACTAAAAATACTTCAACTACATTGATTCCACTACATCAAATTGCAAAAAAAAAAAAAAAAAAAAAAAAACATAATTGAAGCTACATAGTTCCATAAGCTGCATAATGCTAGGATAACCAAGTGTTCTAAGAGGATAACCATGTTTTTCCAAAATCTTATTTTGTTTATCCAACACAAATTGCTGCTTCCATTCCGGCAAGGTCTCAACCACCATATCCAACACTTCGAGTTCATGTTTCTCCAAAGCCAAATCCACGGATTTCTTTTTTGTCTCTGCAATAGTTAATAAATATTCTTCTTGTCCATCCAATCTTGCCATCTTCTTTGCATTTTCTTCACTAAAATGTTTCAAAATACGCTCAGTTCCGTCGTTGATGGCCGATAGCTCCGAAGCTTCCCTTTGTTGAGCCCTTTTCCCCGTTGGTCGACGAGGGCCATCCTCTTCATGCCATCTTGGGTCGCTTCTTGTGGGAGCACTACTTGTTGAAGCATTAACACTAGGAGCATCTGATTCATCTTCCACATTTTGAGTAGGATCAATTTCTTCGGGATTGAATCCGAGAACATGGGCTTTGAAAAGTCGGTACACCTCTTCATTTTGAAAAGGTTTTCCCTTGCTAACCTTACTATATTCCAATTTAGCTTTTCTCTCCTACAAAAAACAAACAAAAATCCAAGTTAGAAATCCTTCAATAAAATAAAATGATATACATTAAGAAATCTTAATAAAACTTACAAGATCATCAATTCCGCATCCGCTTGCATTGTTTTTATGCAAATTTCTTAAGATACCAACCCATTTTTTGACATCTTTTTTCAAGGTACCAAATTATTTTTGCAACTTATGAACAGTGCTGTCATTTTTATTTCCAAAGCTGCTTACATAGGTATCGAATACCCGCTCCCAAAACTGGTTTGATTTTAGATCAACTCCGGCAACACCATCAAGTGTAATGCTTATCCAAGCTTTGGTGATTGCAACATCTTCGGGTGTAAGATATTTTTCCATAGTTAAAAAAAAGTCTGAATTGCAATGAATTTTAAGAAGATGGAGAAAAATCTAACGAAGATGGAGAAAAATCTTGAGATTGAATGGTTTTGGTCTGAGCTGAGAAGTGATCAATTTATAGGGAAAATTTGGAATTCAAAAAAATAGCCGTTGAAACGGTATTGTTAATGGCGCTTTTTTTGTGAGTCGTTGATTAGAAGGAGCCGTTACAGATCTAATGGTTAGGAATGAAACGCAATTCTTAATAGCGCTAAACGCTATTTTTATTTGCGCTTTTCTTGAAAAACATCCAGAACCTACGCCAATTCCTCAAGTTCCATAGTTAGTTTTTTTCTTCTCTTTTGAAAACAATGAAAACCATAAATTGAAAAATATGAAAACCATAAATAATACAATGAAAATCTTAATATTTCTTAATTTTAAAATCTAGAAACCATAGGATTGCAACCAAGTTCATTCGAAATCTTACGAAAAAAGACTAAATATGTTCTTCGAAACCTTACGAAAAAAAACTAAAGCTGTTCTTCTGGTGGGTAAACATCGGTAGGATCGAATTCACCATCCGAACCGTCAAGATCATCTGGTGGCGGAGGGGGAGATTCTGGTGGCATTTCACCGTCTCTGAGACCTATTCCATGTCGTATCCAAATATGTTGAACAAGATAATTGCGGAGTTGGAGATATGCCTCATCATTCCTTAACTCGTGGTATGACCTCGGTATTCCAGTAACCTGTCGTATTGGTTCGTTCACGACTTGACCCCAATCTAAGTTACGTTTTTCATTCTCAATGACCATGTTATGCAAAATCAAACAATCCTTGATAATAAAGTTTATATCCTCCTTATCCCAATATATTGCTGGCTTTTTTGTTATTTGGAACTTGTTTTGGAGAGTTCCAAAATCCCTTTCAACATCCTTTCTCTTCGCTTGTTGGTATCTATTGAACAACGTATTGGCTGGCTGATTTGGAAGAAGAATTTTGAATGACTGCACAATACAAGACAATCGTGGATATATATCATCCTCCAAGTAGTAACCCTTATCGTAGTTGTGGCCATTGATGCGGTAATTACAAGGAGCTGCTAAACCATTAACCATCATATCAAAAAGTGGAGATTGAGCCAAGACGTTCAAGTCGTTGTTTGACCCTGGCGTTCCAAAGAAACCATGCCAAAACCACCGATCATATGATGCCACAGCTTCTAAGATGATGGTAGGTTTTTTCTCATGTCCACGGAACATACCTGCCCATGCTGTTGGATAATTCTTCCACTGAAAATGCATACAATCAACACTTCCAAGCATTCCAGGAAACCCTCTAGCTGCATTTTCTGCCAATAATCTTTTCGTGTCTTCTCTTGTAGGAATTCGCATATACCTTGGACCAAAGTGCCGAACAATTACCTTAGTAAACCTCTTCACATACATATAGACGGTCGGTGATCCCATACAAACATAATCATCTGTGCTATCAGCGGCTATGCCTTTACACAAACATTTCATTACGGCATACATCTTCATGTGGGGAGAGTGGCCAAGTTTTCCGGTGCAATCAACTTGGAAATCAAAAGAAGGATCCGCAACAACTATTTCACTTAGAATACGTAATAAAAGAGGTCGATACATACCCAAACGTTGGTGGAACTTCTTAGGGACCCAAGTACAGTTAGGTCCAAAGTAGTCATGCGTCATCCTTGCATCTCCATCCTCTCGTTGCTTGTCCACCATTTGTCGCGCCAATACTTCTTGAGGCATCGGTTGGAAGAGCCTATGCATTCTTTGAGTCATATACTGGTACAACGCAATTGCTCTCTCCTCGCTATCATCACCAATGCTAAGATCGATACCATACGTCATTAGTACATACCTCCTTAGCGGATTTTCATCGTCCATATTGCACCTATAAACAAAACTCAAATAATGTAAGCATTCCAAGATTTTGAATCCATACAAAAGAGAAGACATTCATGCACACATTCATTAAAGAAAAGACATCCAAGTTTCATACAAAAGAAAAGACATCCAAGTTTCATACACATTCATTAAAGAAAACACATCTATGTTCCCCCATAACTTAATCCTAACATCCTTGCCATTTCGTCTTCACTTAAACCAACCCCACCACTATTCAAGACTTGAGTTAATTGTGACTCTGGAACTACTTCATCTTGTGGAACATAATGACCATGTGCATCATTTGATTGACTTGTGGCTGGTCTTTTACGGCTTGACCATTGAGAGTTGTCTCCAAGATCATAACATGATTGGGTTGACGTCGATCCTTCCCCAAAAGCAAGTGAACGATCTATTTCAAACCAATACTCGTCCTTTGCAAGATTTAACGTAGCCAACCTATGCGCTAAATCTTTCCATTGCTCCTGAAAAGAAACACCAAGATAACAAATATATGAAGGAACTTCTAATGTGTAAAGAAAATCATAATAATGTGGCAAACAAAATAATTGAAGGAGTTAAAATCAAAAATTACTAACCCTTGTTCCCCAATTAGCATCATACGTGAATGGAGGAGGATCAGGTGCTTGCAAAGGAACTTCAACACGGTTGCCTTCACTGCAAAGGCACCCATAATAAGAAGTATCGAGTCACAATCTCCCAATTTTCATCATTAATTGGATTGTCCTTGATATAGTTTGCGAGGCAACTAATAGGAAATTCAGGTGAATTCTTGTTTTACTTTGCATACCCATGCAAAGGTCCAAAGTAGGTATCCTCTAGTTGTTGGTTTTCTCTACTTTTCCATTTACTTGTAGCGGCGTGTTCCAATCTTGTACGACCATTTCCAATAGGAATTCCAGTTAAGTGAACAAAATCTAAAGGGGTGAAACCAATTTCAAAGTTTGGGAAATGAAACGAATTGGTACTATACCACCACCTCTCTATGATTGCATAAGCTAGTTGTTGATCAGCTCTCTTAATTCTAATTTCAAAAAATCTAGCAAGGCGGGAATTTTGAAGAACTTGACTAGCACTTTCATGAACCACCACACGGTCATATAAATCCTCAAGGTCTTCTAGATTACTTCTAAACGTGATATCATGTTGTGTATCAAGTGGGTCTTTACTTGTAGAAATATGTTTCTCATCCGGTTCTTTTGAACTCAAGATCATAAACACATCCATATCCACAATCTATATAAAATCATCAAATTAAAATCAATATAGTCACACAATGCACTTAAATTATTTACATAATGTAACTAACACATGTTAATTCATTATCTCATGGCAATTTCACAATGTTCATCATCTAAAACCCTAAATTACATGTCAAATTCGTCATTGTGAATCAAAATTGTTATCATTCATCATACAATCGATTATCAAGCATACAATCAACAATAATATTATTTAAATTCCTAACATTTCATCAAACTATAAAATAAAATCAAATTATAATTCAATTAACCTCTCTTTGGATTCTCAATCAAATTGAGAAATATAAGTTTGATTCGATTCCTTATGCAGCAAAGAACAAACCCTTTGAAGCAATTTGATTTATTTGAGTTGTGCTATGAGAATCGATAAAGGGGGTTTTAGGTTGTTTTTTCTTCTTTTTTCAGAGAAGATGAACTGTGAGAGGAAGAAGAAGAAGGGGTCGATGGTGTTACTGAATATATGAACGAAAAAGCGCTAATAAGATTAGCGCTTAGCGCTATTAACAATTGTGTGTAGCCCTAATAAGATTAGCGTTTGGCGCTATTGAGATTGGCGTTTTGACCATTGACTAAAGTCTAGCGCTATTATTAATAGTGTTTCCCTGGCGCTATTATTATTCGCGTTTTACGCTATTCTTATTTGCATTTTCTGTGTTCCACCATTAGACTTGTGCTTCCATCAACAGTTCCAAGTGCTGAGGTGGCATAGAAGATGGAAGATGGATGGATTCCACCATAAGACTTGCTCTAACAGGCAGCAACATTTTCCTTCCTCCCTTTCTTTGCTAGTAAATATGCAACTTTGTTAGTTATGTTTGGTACAACAATAAAACTTTTATAATATAATATTCAATAATATAATAGTCTCGCTAAAATAATAAAAAATTTCAGTCCCGATTCGGACCCTTAGTGCTAAAATAATACTAAATTCGATAATATTGTAATATAATACATTTCAAAAGTTCCATTAATAGGTCCCAAATATTATATAAAATAATAATTTCATTAGAAAAATAAAAATTAATTTTCATGCACATTAAATTTTCTCAGAGTTTGTAATGCATTGTATCTACTATAGTATTAATGTTTTTACGATTTCCAATGGTTCATCGTCTAGTATCTTCTATCAATTTAGGCAATGGTTACACATCATAGGTACTATGTACCAAACGACAATTCTTCATATTCAAATTTAAAATGAAATAAAATAATTTTTTAAATTAATATATTATTATTATATTTATGAAATAATAAATTATTATATTATCGATTTAGTAATATCTCTTTAAAATAATAGGATTAGGGTTATTGTACTTTATTTATGCAAGGAATTAACAAGCACCATTCCCCACATAAATGTTGTTTTCTAGATGTTTTAACTAAGGCATCTGCAGCTCTAGCAAGTCTTATGTTGGAAGAATTCCATCTTCCATCTTCCATGCCAGCTCAGCATTTGGAATTGCTCATGGAAGCTCAAGTCTAATAATGGAATGATAGAATCGGTAATCAGAACAACGTTTAATGCTAAATAAAATAACGTAAAAAAAAACGCTATTATGAATGGCATTTGACCTGGTCAACGGTCCAACGCCAATCAAAACAACGTTAAATGTTAATGAGATTAGTATTTTTTTGAAAGTCGCCGGACTGATCCCCTAAAAGATCCGCTAAAAACAAAACTGCAAATTCGTTTTGCCTCCACTATCACCTAATGAAAATAACACTTATCGAAAGGAAGACAAAAGACAATATTCACATGGGACCCATCTCACCTCATTAACTGCCATGTAGGAGCTTGATCGATGTCTCTTCTGGAAGGATGGATTTGACTTGGATATCATTTATCATGATAATAACATGATACATTGTCTAATCAATAGTGACCCATCAAAACCCAAATGGTTTTTATTCTGTGTGTATGGATCACCATACCCACAAGAGAGAAAAGCGCAATGGAATTTTCTACAGTCCATTTGCGACACCTATAACATCACTGCTCCATGGGATCTTATAGGTGATTTGAACCTAACCTTACATGATAATGAGAGAATTAATAGTAACGGATCATCTTCATCTGCTTCATCTATATCTCAAACTGTGTTTGAAACATGCCTTAGTGATTTAGGTTTTCATGGAAACCCATACACATGGACCAGTAACAAGCATGGCACATGAAAAATTAGAACAAGGTTAGATAGAACCCTAATAAACCCAGATTGGTTATTCTATTTTCCAGACTCTTTCCTTAAACACCTGCCTTTTTAGGGCCAGATCATTGTCCCATTCTATTGGACTTGTCTCCTAGTGATATTCACATATCAAAAAGTTAGAAATTTTTTGAATGCTGGTTAAGGGATAAAACGTGTGCAATTGAGATACGCAATGCTTGGGAAAGAAGTTTCAGAGGGTCAGCTCTTTTACATTGGATAAAAGTGAAAAAGAGGGGGTCTAACAACCACACCCAATATTTCGCTTAGCAATCTGTATGGACAAACTCCAATATAATTCCAAGAGAATCAACTAGACAGTCAGACTCAATCAATGAAAATATATCCAAGAGTTTGTATCTCGATTTCTCAATTCAATCCGCAATCAAACAAATAGGAATTTGCAAGCCCGCTTGAATATAAGAAATAACTTGGACAATATCAGAAACCAATATCCAAGTGTCAATCAATTTAATCAACAACCAAAGGTTTGACTCACAATTGATTGAACTTACGCACAACCTGTGATATTTCAATTATATAAACAAATATAATGCGGAATAGAAATAAAACAGACACTAAAAGTTTTGTTAACGAGGAAACTGCAAATGCAGAAAAACCCGGGGACCTAGTCCATATTTGAACACCACACTGTATTAAGCCGCTATAAACACTAGCCTACTCCAAGTTAACTTCGGACTGGAATGTAGTTGAGCCCTAACCAATCTCACACTGATCAAGGTACAGTTCCGCTACTTACATCTCTGAATCCCAGCAAGACTCTACGCACTTGATTCCCTTAGATGATCTCACCCACAAATAAGAGTTGCTAAGACCCAAAGTCGAAGACATGATAAACCAATCTGTCTCACACAGAAAAGTCTATTGAATATATAAATCTGGTTCCCACAGATAAACCTATGATTTTTGTTTCGTCTTTTAATAAATCAAGGTGAACATGAACCAATTGATATACTAGACTTATATTCCCGAAGAACATCCTAGAAATATCAATCACCTCACAATAATCTTAATCGTATGGTAAGGAAACAAGATATTGTGGAATCACAAACGATGAGACGAAGATGTTTGTGACTATTTTTTATCTTGCCTATCGGAGAATGAATCTCGAGAAAATATCAGAGAAGATAGTACTCAATATGATAGAACATGGCAAGATCAGAACACGTAACTATAGAGAAAATAGTTGGGTCTGGCTTCACAATCCCAATGAATTCTTCAAGTCGTTAACCTACAGGGTTTCGTGAAAAACCTAAGGTTAAAGGATAATCGGCTCTAGTCGCAACTAATATCACACAGGAGGTGTGGAGATTAGGTTTCCCAGTTGCTAGAGTTCTCCTTTATATAGTCTTCAAATCAGGATTTGCAATCAATGCTGCCTTGGTAACAAAGCATTCAATATTCATCGTTAGATGAAAACCTGATTAGACTCAAGCTAATATCTTTCAACTATTAGATCGAACTTAGCTTGTTACACACAAATGAAAAGTGACTTCATTTAGATATGAGTAACCGTACCTAATCGTGTGCACCTTGTTGACTCAACGATAGTTAACCGAAGTTAGCCATATGAACACTTTCATATCAACCATATTCATCTTAACCATAACTAGTTCAGATGACTCAAATGAAACTAGTTCTAGAGTTGCTCAATTGTTTATATTCTCATAGAAGTATACAATACACAATTTAAACAAAATCGATATTGATTCACTCGAATCAAGTCATGAATATTATAACCACGGTTTGAAAAGATTGCATTCCTTATTATATAAATGTATTAGTTCATGAACAAACCGATATTTATAACATTATCCACTTAGGTATGCATGCGGGTACGTGTACCTAAATGGTCGTACTAAGTTTGGGTTTCGCCAGTATGCGGACGCGTACGCATACCTTCCAAACTCAGCAGAAATTCTCGGACCTGAACCCCAAACCAGTACGCGTACCGGTATGCGTACAAGGTTCCTAGACTTTCACAAAACTAACCAGTACGCAAACGGGTATGCATACCATGGTTACCGGACTTGGATTACATATATGCAAGTACGCATACTATGCTTATATCCAATTGTTCTAAACTCTTATTTCAACCATTGAAACATTCTTGGAAGACGACAATAGCTGTCTCACACAAACTATTAGTTTCAAAGCAATTTTCAAGATACGGACAACATGCTTAATGTCTATTATTTTGGATGGTCTATTATTTTGGGAAAATTTATGTGAGCCCCTCCCTGGCTTCTGTTGGGTATTGATGGTTTGCTCTTGCATCCTGGCAAGTGAAAATGCTTGCATTAGGGTAGTGGGATTCAACATACGGACAACATGCTTAATGTCGTCTCTTAACCCTCCAATAAAACCATCACATAATAATGTTCTGTAAGCATAGGAAATTGACGGAACAACAGAGCTTTAAGATTTTCGAATTGTTCAAAATATTCATCATCTACTGTAGTAATTTGAGATAACTTACTGAATATGCCCAAGATGTTGTCATTAGCAGGATTTTCAAATCTAATACAGGTGTGCTCAGCTAGTTCATACCATGAAGTAATAGATCTAGTTGTTTCGAATCTAATACAGGTGTGCTCAGCTAGTTCATACCATGAAGTAATAGATCTAGTTGTTTGGAGATTCATTAACCATCTATCTGCCTTCCCGTCTAAGTGCATCGCCGCCATGGTCACCTTCTGATGCTCATCTATGATATTGTTGAGTAGGAAGTATCTGTCACAATTTTGAATCCAACCTTTTGGGTTCTCTCCGTCAAACCTTGGGAAGTCTAATTTTGGAATTCGATAGATGTTGTTGGGTTCACGACCTCCCTACTGAATGTTGAACAAAGTTCGAGTGAGAAGCTTCTTCTCCTGGATCTACATGTTCACCAGTTTTCTTGCCAGTAAAACTCTCCATATATTTGAAAAAATCATCTCGAGATAGCATAGATCCCCTTATTTATTTATTCTGTGCAGCGAGTTCGATGTTTTGTGAAGCCAGATCTTCAATTTGCTTACTGAATTTTTCTAAGAATTTATGAAGATCTACATTCACCTCCTTGATGGTGGGATGATTATCTCCCCATGGTGACGACTCTGAGGCCAATTGTTGTGTTTCCACAACAACTAACACTCAAAATCGGAGAATTTAAGAGAAATCTGGTTCAAAACCTGCCTGAGAGAGAAGAAGAAAACTAAATTTTATCTCATTCAATTCATAGCTGCCTTAGGTGTTTTCCTTACACATTTATTGGTTCAACCCTAATAAAAAAAGACTAACTACAAGCGGACACATGTCCAGATTGTAACGGCTAATCAATAGCTACCATTATTTATACTAGAGCACCCTAATGTCACTACTAACAGCACCCCTCACACAGAAATAGGCAGATATATGACAATAGACTTTTGAGTGATAGATGAGTTCAAGTCTCCACATAGCTTTTGTTGATGAAGTTCCACAAGCTCCCATTAGTAGTTCTTCGTCTTCAATCGATGAACGTCGTGAAGTCTAATGCTCAACTACATTTTCTATCCTAATCCGAGACTTAGCCATAATTAGACTAGAAATCAAGACTTATAGTTTTGGCAAACAAACTTGACAACAAGCTTGAGATAGCAACACTTGCATGTTCGACCGAGCAGTGCTCTATCTATCTCCCCCTTTGTCAATTTCTGGAGTACAACCAGTGTTGCTAGTGCTATCATCGTTTGTGTTTGTAACTAACCCAGAACTAAGACCAGCCATTTTGTGAAAGTTGAGATTGCAACCGAGAGATTAATCTCCCACTGTGGTCTCCAATCTGTAGATGGGGAAAAACGATTTGATGGTTTTTTAGGGAATTGAAGAGATGGACGTGTTGTCGAGACTCCTCAACCGAGCAAACTTCTCAACGTCACACAGATGCACTGCAAAGGGAGTGCTTAGATTCGAGAGATTAATCTATAGGACTCCGGCTTAAACCAATTCAATGGTCGTTCCAGAGTCAATTCGGTCACAAAGATGGAGATGGGTTGATCTGTAGGAGGGAAGCCGAGAATTTTGTGGGATTAATAATGATCAAGGATTGTGAATGTGTTGAAGGTCTGTGCAAGTTTTCTGTGAACTGTTTAGTTCAAAATAAGTTCTGGTCGATTGATGGAATTTCTGAGAGTGATGACTCGAAAAATTGTCTTGTTTCAATCATGGATCCATAGACTTATTTATATTGTCAGAATAACGAATATTTTGATCCCAGTAAGTATGACGGTTTCATGAGTGAAAGAGTGGGAAAGTGGGAGACCGCGGTAAAACCAGTTCCATATCGTGCGGAGACTTGGATTAACCGTCCACCCACTACTTTGCTAACTCCTTCAACCGTTTGCACGACTTACTCAAATTTCTCATTGTGGATGAACACACGTGTCGTAGGCCGCCAGAACAAAACCCTAATTAATATCCCCCCATATGACGTGACTGATGTCTCACGATCGTGGAGTCTGCAAAGCAGACGTGTATTTGATTAGTCAATTGTTGACTTGATTAGACAATGAGTCTAAGTTTTGTTGAATTGAGCATGAGTGACCAATGCTCAGTGATTTATGGATTGAACATACGTGCAGTTCTTATGTTGATATTGCCCGTCTGAACAAATATTGTAAATTCGAGCAACTAAGCAAGTATTGCTCGATTCGAAGAATTACTGAATATTGATAATTGGATCAATATTCGAGCAACTGAGAAAGTATTGCTCGATTCGACGAATTACTGAATATTGATAGTTGGATCAATATTCGAGCAACTGAGCAAGTATTGCTCAATTCGAAGAACCACTAAATATTGATAAATTACTGAATATTGATAGTTGGATCAATATTCGAGCAACTGAGCAAGTATTGCTCAATTCGACGGATTATTTATTGGTAACGTGACCCAATAAAATATTAATCTAAATATTGGTAGACTACCAAACATTATACGATTAATCCATATGTTGATTGATGAATCAACATAAACTTATTAGTGTTTGAACTCGCTCAGAATGGTGATTTGTGGAACTTTTATTCGAAACCCTAATTTTTGATCAATTGTTCGTCAATTGATGAATTGCTAGAAATAGGTCATGAGTGAGGGAGAGACCGACCACATGGAATGATGAACGTCCATGTGGCACCCAAGTGTTCGAGTGAGCGTGCACCAGGGTCCTTAGTTGTCCAGTTGGTGAAAGAATGATGATTAAATGCTGGTTTCATCATTTATTGAAGTAGTGCTCGATTGAGCATTAGGTGATAAAACCTAATTATGGAAAAGTGAGGGACCGACCAAGAGGGCATGAAACCGGCCCTTGGTGGTCGTGGGACCAGCGGATGGTCATTTGAGAAAATTCCAAGTTGGTTGGAAAGAGTTTGGACCCAACATGAGCAATTGAGAAAATTAGGTCAAAATCATAAGAATGTGTGGGACCGGCTCTTTGCAAGCCTTAGGGCCGGCCTTGGTCGGTCGAGGAAGCATGCCCGTATCACCATAATTCCCGTGTCTCAGTCCTGAGAGTTTTGATGTTTTCTGATGTGCGTTCGACCAATATTTTGGATCTTTAGAAGAGTTTGATCTTTGACTGAAATTCTCGATTTTGCTCGAATGAGCAAGTAGAAATTTGCTCGTTCGGTCAATATTAAAATAATAATAATATTTTAATATTTTTCGTGAATAGCCTAGTCGGTCATGTGACCATTTGACTTTTTGTCTTTTTCATGGTTTGAGCAATATTTGAGAAAATATGAAGAAACCAGGGTTTTTTGCTCAAATGGAGGAGTTTCATGAAACGAGGAAAATAATATTTGTGAATATAAGGGATTGAAAGGTATGGGACCGGCCACGGCTAGGGCATGGCCGGCCGGCCAAGTAGCCCGATCCCACGACACCTTTTCCTATTTTTTATTATTTTTCATGAAACCGTGAAAATGTGGAGAAACTATGAGTTTTGCTCAAACCAGGAAAGTTGACTGAATCAAGGAGTTTTCATGAGTTTATGAAGATAATAAAATAAGAAAAAATAATGGAAGAGGCATGGGGCCGGCCACGGCTAGGGCATGATCGGCCGGCCGGTGGGCTCGGTCCCTGGGCGCCTCTTTATTATTTCAATATTATTATTTTCTCTCTCCTATTTTATGTCGAATTCCTCGTTTGTCCATACTTTTGAATGCTCATGCGTGCATTCGGGTGCTCGTTCGTGCATCATTGTCGAGTACACTTGCACCATTTTTTGGGGGCTTACTTAGTGATGGTCCAGATGCCCGGTTATTGAGTATTTTTATTACTAATTTATGAAATTCAGTGGAGAATGGTTCATGAAACTGAGTAATAAAGGTGAGTAGTTATTTGTTATCAATCCATAGGATCAGCCGTGGATTCGACAATGGATTCAGAATAATAAAAATAAGTATTACCCTTCTATGGGATCATGGATTCGACCATAGAATCGCAGTAATAAAATGAGTGGTTACATTACCATCCCATGGGATCGAGGATTCGACCATAGAATCAGACTAATAAAATTATCTATTACCATTCCATGAGATCAGCCGTGGATTCGATCATGAAATCGGAATAAGGAGATAAAATAATTATCTATTACCATTCCATGGGATCGGCCGTGGATTCGAACATGGAATCGGAGTAATGAGATAAAATAGATTATCTTCTAGGAATTCAATGGTGAATGTCACGATAGAATTAATCTATTGTAGAAGGGATATTAGTCAGTTAAAGCGTCATACCCGTTCTGAAAGGTGCATAGTCAGGGAACAACGAGTGTTGACGACGTCTTGAAGGCGTTTTTCCCTCTCAACAAACAATTATATAGTAGGACCGCCCAATCGTTCTTCTATGTAGAGGTGGGTCTCTCTATGTAGTCAGGGAACAACGAGTGTCACCGACGTCCTGAAGGCGTTTAAGTTCTCAATCATACGGAGAACCACCCAATTATGTTATTCTACATAGAGGTCATGATGAAATGAGCAGCATCGAACGCTCCGGGGAGGCCTTTCAAGTGACATATGCATCATGGCTCGTAAAATATGAATCGTCACATGCGTTCCTGAAGCCGCGTCAGAAACATGCAGTATCATGATTTTACAATTTTGAACTTTTCTGAAAATCCACCATCAACAATATGGAATACAAAATAAATACACTTTGTAACTCTCACTCCAAATGCTTGATTTCCTTGGATCTTCAACATTACTCGAAATCTCGTCACTTACAAGTACTCCAATGATTCTGAACGTGTTCAATTCATCATCATAGTTGTTGAAGATCCGTAGCTATAACAATAACAAAACAGTTGCTCTCAATCATTATGCAACAGTGTCATAGTATTATCACACAACATCAAAGTCTAATTGTATTACAACTTTGATAACATTACTATGGTGCTATGTATCACTCCCTCTTAATCAATACTTCATCTCACATGAAAACCACTCCCCCTTACATAATGATCCGTAAACCATATGTATTTGTAGTGTGAATTACACATTAATTCTCCCCCTTTTTGTCAATAAAATTGGAAAATGTACGAAAACTAGTGGGATCCTAATGAAATTTCCATAAAGATACTTCATGACCAAAATAGAACAACATATCAACTTTGTTTAGATGCAATCATATAGCCGAAACTAAATGCATTCATCAAGGAGTTTATAAAGATACAAGGTAACTCCTATAGTATTCCACGGCCGCACTCCCTACAAAGATTTGGCAATTAAGCACAAATTCAATTAAGAACTCTCCCCCTTAAAATGTCATTCCCGAAAGAACAACAAGAGCGACCTTACTTTCACAAGAAAATAAGGATTTCTTTGGACATCAACAAATTGCATGAAACATGAATTTGTATCAAAAATACTTAATTAAATTAACCACAAGAGAACCCATGATTAATTTAATGGAAATGCTCACATAAGAAGACTTACGGATCCGAACAGTATTTACACAAATATGTGGATCAGGAAGGACCAATACTGCGGAATATTCAAAGATTCATTCTATTTTTCATCAATATTTTCATAGTGACATGTAATAGACTTAATCTTTGTAAACAAAAGATCATCCTATCTTCCATCAATATTTTCATAATGACATAATAGGCTTAACTTTTGTTGTCAAAAGTTCATTCAATCTCTTATCAATATTTGCATAATGACATATGAAAGACTTAACTTTTGACATGTATGGGACAATCATAGTTCATGGACGCAGACATACATATCCCATAAAAACTTGCAATATATAAAAGCATAAAGATTAATACTGCAAAATCATCTTCCAGATAAACTGTAGAATTTAAATAAAGAAATCCAAAAACATTGCAGGATGAAAATCGTTGGAAATAGCTATGTGTACTCACAATAATGGCTATTCCAAACTCTAGTTATCCTTCTTAAAACACAAGAATAAATTCTCATAAGAAGTTTCCTAGACAAAAAGAAAAATAACAAACAAAAATCAAAAGACTCCTAAACCAACAAAACGATCATGAACTGAAATCAAAGACCACTTTCGGAATCTCAAGTCTTGGGTCCTTTGAGCTTATGATCGACATCATCCACTGCTTCTTCAAAGAAGATATCCTCATTGAGAAGATCTTTAACATGTGTCTTCATGAGAACAAGGTCCGAATTAACCTTTTTCAACTCAACACATCAAGACCCTTCATAGTATCAACGAGTTGCAGTTTTTCTTCCTCAAAGTATTTAAGAAAATCATGAACCACTTCGGCATAAACCATATCCTCATTCTCAACATCCTGATGAGTATAGGCATAGTAGCATGAGGCTTTAGGATTTTGATCATTATCTTCTAATGGGTTCTTTTCTTCCTCCCTTTGGACTCAAAACAAATACCTTTATCAAGAAAACCTTTTGCAAAACCTCCAGAGTGGGAAGATGAAGACATTCCTGACAAAACGACAATAACCTAGAGTAAGCGAACGTGACTCAATAGGTTTGGTATTTAAATGGTTTCATAGGGAAGGTGACTTTTAGGGTTTCCAAAGTTGATTCGTGACATATAATACGGGTACCCGTACGAACACAACTTGATCCATGGGTGGAAAACACAAACAAAAATGCAAACCAAGAAAACTGTTTGGAAAACAATATTTTTCTAAGTGAATATTTTCACAAAACTCGGCTCAATAGATTTTATATTCTCACAAAACAAAAACTAGAGTATGAGTGTAGCATTAAAACTTCAAGAAGAAAAATAGTGATAAAATCTAATACAAATACTTGTGTAAAAATGTTTATGAATGATGACCCAGCTAAAAACGATAAGAGAATAGCTAGATAATCAGAAAACATTTTGACAGCAAGTATACCTGACCACATCTCACTTAACCAGGATTTTTTTTTGTGAGTGAGATTTCAACCTTGTGATTAATTAGCACAAGTATGAGCCTTGAGCTCATTAAATGAATGTTGTTTTCGGTTAACCCTCTTTTTCTTAATCTTTGGAGGAAAACCGTTTTGATGCGAAAAGTTATCATAAAACTTACTATCATCAAAATACGACGCATAATATGGATTCTTACCTGAAGGATTTTGATCAAGGGGATTCGACAGCCTGTTGATGAGTTTTTTGTATCCTTCAATTAACAAATTTAGGTTGCCTTTAATACCTCCATTTTTCATTCCTTCTTCTGAAACCTTATTCGCATCATGAACAACAATATCTCCCTTTTTAGCTGAAGAAGATCTTTGAACTCTTCTTGGACGAATTGTGTTAAGATTACTATTACATGCATGAACATTCGAGGAACCAATCGAACTGACTTTCCTGGTAGGATTCACAGGGTGAGTACTAAAACAAATTGGTTTAGACATACAAATGTCAGTTACACCTTTGAGAATTAAATCTAACGTGTGTTGAAGTCGAACAATAGAATTTTCATTCAACCTCGATTTCCTCATTTGTTCAACATGTCCTTTTGAATCACAAAAGAGACACACTTTCTGATCACCAGAGTGATTAGAGTGAACAGACTTAAGAAAATCATGAACCACTTCGGCATAAACCATATCCTCATTCTCAACATCCTGATGAGTATAGGCATAGTAGCATGAGGCTTTAGGATTTTGATCATTATCTTCTAATGGGTTCTTTTCTTCCTCCCTTTGGACTCAAAACAAATACCTTTATCAAGAAAACCTTTTGCAAAACCTCCAGAGTGGGAAGATGAAGACATTCCTGACAAAACGACAATAACCTAGAGTAAGCGAACGTGACTCAATAGGTTTGGTATTTAAATGGTTTCATAGGGAAGGTGACTTTTAGGGTTTCCAAAGTTGATTCGTGACATATAATACGGGTACCCGTACGAACACAACTTGATCCATGGGTGGAAAACACAAACAAAAATGCAAACCAAGAAAACTGTTTGGAAAACAATATTTTTCTAAGTGAATATTTTCACAAAACTCGGCTCAATAGATTTTATATTCTCACAAAACAAAAACTAGAGTATGAGTGTAGCATTAAAACTTCAAGAAGAAAAATAGTGATAAAATCTAATACAAATACTTGTGTAAAAATGTTTATGAATGATGAACCAGCTAAAAACGATAAGAGAATAGCTAGATAATCAGAAAACATTTTGACAGCAAGTATACCTGACCACATCTCACTTAACCAGGATTTTTTTTTTGTGAGTGAGATTTCAACCTTGTGATTAATTAGCACAAGTATGAGCCTTGAGCTCATTAAATGAATGTTGTTTTCGGTTAACCCTCTTTTTCTTAATCTTTGGAGGAAAACCGTTTTGATGCGAAAAGTTATCATAAAACTTACTATCATCAAAATACGACGCATAATATGGATTCTTACCTGAAGGATTTTGATCAAGGGGATTCGACAGCCTGTTGATGAGTTTTTTGTATCCTTCAATTAACAAATTTAGGTTTCCTTTAATACCTCCATTTTTCATTCCTTCTTCTGAAACCTTATTCGCATCATGAACAACAATATCTCCCTTTTTAGCTGAAGAAGATCTTTGAACTCTTCTTGGACGAATTGTGTTAAGATTACTATTACATGCATGAACATTCGAGGAACCAATCGAACTGACTTTCCTGGTAGGATTCACAGGGTGAGTACTAAAACAAATTGGTTTATACATACAAATGTCAGTTACACCTTTGAGAATTAAATCTAACGTGTGTTGAAGTCGAACAATAGAATTTTCATTCAACCTCGATTTCCTCATTTGTTCAACATGTCCTTTTGAATCACAAAAGAGACACACTTTCTGATCACCAGAGTGATTAGAGTGAACAGACTTAAGAAAATCATGAACCACTTCGGCATAAACCATATCCTCATTCTTAACATCCTGATGAGTATAGGCATAGTAGCATGAGGCTTTAGGATTTTGATCATTATCTTCTAATGGGTTCTTTTCTTCCTCCCTTTGGACTCAAAACAAATACCTTTATCAAGAAAACCTTTTGCAAAACCTCCAGAGTGGGAAGATGAAGACATTCCTGACAAAACGACAATAACCTAGAGTAAGCGAACGTGACTCAATAGGTTTGGTATTTAAATGGTTTCATAGGGAAGGTGACTTTTAGGGTTTCCAAAGTTGATTCGTGACATATAATACGGGTACCCGTACGAACACAACTTGATCCATGGGTGGAAAACACAAACAAAAATGCAAACCAAGAAAACTGTTTGGAAAACAATATTTTTCTAAGTGAATATTTTCACAAAACTCGGCTCAATAGATTTTATATTCTCACAAAACAAAAACTAGAGTATGAGTGTAGCATTAAAACTTCAAGAAGAAAAATAGTGATAAAATCTAATACAAATACTTGTGTAAAAATGTTTATGAATGATGACCCAGCTAAAAACGATAAGAGAATAGCTAGATAATCAGAAAACATTTTGACAGCAAGTATACCTGACCACATCTCACTTAACCAGGATTTTTTTTTGTGAGTGAGATTTCAACCTTGTGATTAATTAGCACAAGTATGAGCCTTGAGCTCATTAAATGAATGTTGTTTTCGGTTAACCCTCTTTTTCTTAATCTTTGGAGGAAAACCGTTTTGATGCGAAAAGTTATCATAAAACTTACTATCATCAAAATACGACGCATAATATGGATTCTTACCTGAAGGATTTTGATCAAGGGGATTCGACAGCCTGTTGATGAGTTTTTTGTATCCTTCAATTAACAAATTTAGGTTGCCTTTAATACCTCCATTTTTCATTCCTTCTTCTGAAACCTTATTCGCATCATGAACAACAATATCTCCCTTTTTAGCTGAAGAAGATCTTTGAACTCTTCTTGGACGAATTGTGTTAAGATTACTATTACATGCATGAACATTCGAGGAACCAATCGAACTGACTTTCCTGGTAGGATTCACAGGGTGAGTACTAAAACAAATTGGTTTATACATACAAATGTCAGTTACACCTTTGAGAATTAAATCTAACGTGTGTTGAAGTCGAACAATAGAATTTTCATTCAACCTCGATTTCCTCATTTGTTCAACATGTCCTTTTGAATCACAAAAGAGACACACTTTCTGATCACCAGAGTGATTAGAGTGAACAGACTTAAGAAAATCATGAACCACTTCGGCATAAACCATATCCTCATTCTTAACATCCTGATGAGTATAGGCATAGTAGCATGAGGCTTTAGGATTTTGATCATTATCTTCTAATGGGTTCTTTTCTTCCTCCCTTTGGACTCAAAACAAATACCTTTATCAAGAAAACCTTTTGCAAAACCTCCAGAGTGGGAAGATGAAGACATTCCTGACAAAACGACAATAACCTAGAGTAAGCGAACGTGACTCAATAGGTTTGGTATTTAAATGGTTTCATAGGGAAGGTGACTTTTAGGGTTTCCAAAGTTGATTCGTGACATATAATACGGGTACCCGTACGAACACAACTTGATCCATGGGTGGAAAACACAAACAAAAATGCAAACCAAGAAAACTGTTTGGAAAACAATATTTTTCTAAGTGAATATTTTCACAAAACTCGGCTCAATAGATTTTATATTCTCACAAAACAAAAACTAGAGTATGAGTGTAGCATTAAAACTTCAAGAAGAAAAATAGTGATAAAATCTAATACAAATACTTGTGTAAAAATGTTTATGAATGATGACCCAGCTAAAAACGATAAGAGAATAGCTAGATAATCAGAAAACATTTTGACAGCAAGTATACCTGACCACATCTCACTTAACCAGGATTTTTTTTTGTGAGTGAGATTTCAACCTTGTGATTAATTAGCACAAGTATGAGCCTTGAGCTCATTAAATGAATGTTGTTTTCGGTTAACCCTCTTTTTCTTAATCTTTGGAGGAAAACCGTTTTGATGCGAAAAGTTATCATAAAACTTACTATCATCAAAATACGACGCATAATATGGATTCTTACCTGAAGGATTTTGATCAAGGGGATTCGACAGCCTGTTGATGAGTTTTTTGTATCCTTCAATTAACAAATTTAGGTTGCCTTTAATACCTCCATTTTTCATTCCTTCTTCTGAAACCTTATTCGCATCATGAACAACAATATCTCCCTTTTTAGCTGAAGAAGATCTTTGAACTCTTCTTGGACGAATTGTGTTAAGATTACTATTACATGCATGAACATTCGAGGAACCAATCGAATGGACTTTCCTGGTAGGATTCACAGGGTGAGTACTAAAACAAATTGGTTTAGACATACAAATGTCAGTTACACCTTTGAGAATTAAATCTAACGTGTGTTGAAGTCGAACAATAGAATTTTCATTCAACCTCGATTTCCTCATTTGTTCAACATGTCCTTTTGAATCACAAAAGAGACACACTTTCTGATCACCAGAGTGATTAGAGTGAACAGACTTAACACAATCGTTGGGATATTTCTTTCTTCCGTGTGATGTGGATATTCCTTGATTAGGGGAAGATACATGCACATCTTTTCCAATCGGAAGGGATTGCGATTTAGCTTCTTGAACTGAATTTTCAGTTGGGGTAGAAGCGATTGGTATAGTGGACTCTTTAGAACATCCTCGAATAGAGAGTTTACTTAAAATATGTTCAATTTCCAAGGCATCCTTTTTGAGTTTTGCCTCGAGTGAGGAGCAAACTTTGTTGTTTTCCTCGCTAAGAGCCTTTAAATTAGAGTCACGAACTTTTACTATACCGATGAGTGCATTGGAATTGTTTTTCAACCGATTGAACCTATCAACCTGGATTCTAACAAGATTTAGAATCAATCTACTCTCTTTGGATGCATTATATTCTTCAACAGAGTTAGACTGGTTCGAAAGGTAATCGAGAAAACACGTATCAATGCAATCCTGTTTCATTTGAACATAATGTTCATCTAAATTCGAGATAGACAAATCTTTCTCTTTAATTAAATGAAACAAAACTTTTGTCTCTGGTGATGCGTTTATCAAAGATAGCACTTCTGTCCATAGATTCAGACCGCTATAAACACAGAATTATGAGGTCTTAAACGTGTTTGTCTGCTCTGATACCAATTGAAAAAGCGGGGGTCTAACAACCACACCTAATATTTTGCTTAGTAATCTGTACGGATAAACTCTAATATAATTCCAAGAGAATCAACTAGACAGTCAGACTCAATCAATGAAGATATATCCAAGAGTTTGTATCTCGATTTCTCAATTCAATCCGCAATCAAACAAATAGGAATTTGCGAGCCCAATTTAATATAAGAAATAACTTGGACGGTATCAAAAACCAATATCCAAGTGTCAATCAATTTAATCAACAACCAAAGGTTGGATTCACAATTGATCGAACTTACACACAACCTGTGATATTTCAATTACATAAACAAATATAATGCGGAATAGAAATAACACAGATACCAGAAGTTTTGTTAACGAGGAAACTGCAAATGCAGAAAAACCCCGGGACCTAGTCCATATTTGAACACCACACTGTATTAAGCCGCTACAGACATTAGCCTACTCCAAGTTAACTTCGGACAGGAATGTAGTTGAGCCCTAACCAATCTCACACTGATCAATGTACAGTTGCACTCCTTACGTCTCTGAATCACAGTAGGATTCTATGCACTTGATTCCCTTAGCTGATCTCACCCACAACTAAGAGTTGCTACGACCCAAAGTAGAAGACTTGATCAATCAATTTGTCTCACGTAGAAAGTCTTTTGAATAAATAAATCTGTCTCCCACAGATAAACCTTTGAGTTTTGTTCCGCCTTTTGATAAATCAAGGCGAATAGGAACCAATTGATATACCAGACTTATATTCCCGAAGAACATCCTAGAAATATAAATCACCTCACAATAATCTTAACGTATGGTAGCGAAACAAGATATTGTGGAATCACAAACGATGAGACGAATATGTTTGTGACTACTTTTTATCTTGCCTGTCGGAGAATCAATCTCGAGCAAATCTCATAAAAGATATTACTCAGAGAAAATAGTTGGGCCTGGCTTCACAATCCCTATGCATACGGGTACGTATACCTAAATGGACGGACTAAGTTTGGGTTTCGCCAGTACACGGATGGGTACCTTCCAAACTCAGCAGAAATTCCCGGACCTGAACCTCACGCCAGTACGCGTACCGGTATGCGTACTAGGTTCCCGGACTTTCACAAAACCAACCAGTACGCATACGGGTATGTATACCATGGTTCCCGGACTTGGATTACATATATGCAAGTACACATACTATGCTTATATCCAATTGTTCTAAACTCTTATTTCAACCATTGAAACATTCTTGGAAGACGACAATAGCTGTCTCACACAAACTATTAGCTTCAAAGCAATTTTCAAGTGATCGAATGATCAATACGAAACATTCCGAGTCTACATCAAATGATTGTCTCAAACAAATCATGTAAGATGTTACCAGGCTATTTTCACATGATCATCTTTTGATTTTCGTCAAGAATATAAGATGAACTTGGTTAAAGCGAAAGCTTACCAACACATATTTCGAGAAATATGTAAGCGAGTTAAACTCAGCTCGAAATATCAAATGTGTCTAATTGAAGTCTATATAGCTATACGACTTTTGTATCAAATAAGAGGTAGAGTAGATAGATGTTGTGTTTCCACAACAACTAACACTCAAAATCGGAGAATTTAAGAGAAATCTGGTTCAAAACCAGCCTAAGAGAGAGAAGAAGAAAACTAAATTTTATCTCATTCAATTCATAGCTCCCTCAGGTGTTTTCCTTACACATTTATTGGTTCAACCCTAATAAAAAAAGACTAACTACAAGCGGACACATGTCCAGATCGTAACGGCTAATCAATAGCTACCATTATTTCTACTAGAGCACCCTAATGTCACTACTAACGACACCTCTCACATAGAAATAGGAATAAATATGACAATACCCCCCCCCCCCCCCCCCCCCCCCCCCAAGAAAATAATCCTTGCCCTCAAGGATTGAAGTGTGGGAAATGAGCAGAGATATGTGAAGCATCTTCCCAAGTAGATTCATCGGATGTGGTGTTGGACCAGTGGATCAAAAGCTGATGGACTGAGTGAGTTCCTCTGGTGATGGTGCGCCTGTCTAGAACTGCAATTGGTGTAACCAGCACCTGGCCGTCATTATCAACCAATGTAAGTGTTGGGGAGGGAATGTGAGTGACTCCAATGCGCTGTTTCAATTGTGAGAATGGAAAACAGGATGGATGCGAGCCTCTGGTGGTAGCTGCAACTTGTAGGCGACTAAGAAAATTTTCTGAATGATGGCAAAAGGTCTATAGTATTTGGCTGACAGTTTAAAGTTCTTCCTAAGAGAAACAGAAGTTTGTCTATAGGGTTGGAGTTTGAGGTATACCAGATCACCCACTGCAAAGACTCAGTCAGACCTTTTCTTGTCAGCAAAAAACTTCATGCACTCTTGAGCCTTGGACAATGCCTCCTTGAGAAGATGCAACATTTCAGCTCGTTGTTTCAAGTATTTCTCCACTGAGGTCACAGATGAAACAATAGAAGATGGAAAATCCAAATGGGGTGCTTCATATCCATAAAAGGGCCTTGAAGGGAGACATTTTTAAGCTGGTGTGGAAGCTGGTGTTATACCACCATTCAGCTAAGTCTAACCACTGCACCCACTGCTTTGGTTGATGGCCAGTCATGCATCTGAGGTAATTTTCAAGGCATGCATTCACTCTTTCTCTCTGTCCATCAGTCTGAGGATGGTATGTTGTACTAAGCTTGAGTTCAGAGCCTAGCTTCTTAAACAATTCTTGCCAAAAATAGCTTGTGAAGACCTTGTCCCTATCTGACACAATGGAAGCAGGAAAACCATGTAATCTAAATATATTGTGCAGAAATGCCTTTGCTAATGAAGAAGCAGTCTAAGGGTGTTATAATGGAATGAAATGGATATACTTGGTTAGCCTATATACCACCACCAGTATGACATCTTTTCTTTCAATCTTGGGTAGCCCTTCAATGAAATCAAGACTGATATGTTGTCATGCTTGTTCAGGTAATGGAAGAGGTTGCAGCAATCTAGCAGGTAATATATGTTCTCCTTTATTTCTTTGGAAAATATCACAAGTGGAGACCAGAGAAAATACTTCTTGCTTCATTTTGGGCCATAAAAAATGAGCTTTTGCTCTAATATAAGTATCTTGTATTCCAGAGTGACCCCCAACAACAGATGCATGAATAGAATGCAGAGTTGTATCTCTAACATTGTTACTGCTACCAATATACAATCTGGATTTATATCTTATCACTTCATCCTGGTAAGTATAATGTTGAATGGATGTAGGAGAGATAAGTAGCTGAGAGATGAGGTATTGAGCTTTAGTGTCACCTGTATAGCTAAAAATGATCTCCTGCATCTAGGTTTAGAAAGAGCCAAAGTGTTGACTGTAGCTTCATTGTGTGGTCTCCTTGAAAGTGCATCAGCCACTTTGTTCTCAACTTCCTTTTTATATTGAATATCATAATCAAAACCAAGTAATTTCATTTACCATTTCTGCTGTAAGCCAGTGTGTATTTTCTGCTCCAAAAAGTATTTGATGCTCTCATGGTCAGTCTTGATGGTGAACTGGTGACCTTGCAAGTAGTGTCTCCACTTGGTAACAGCTGAGCCCACAACCACGAGTTCCTTCTCATATGTTGATAAACCCATTGCTCTAGGGCCCAAAGGTTTGCTGAAAAGAGCAATTGGCTTGCATGTTTGCATGAGAACAACTCCTAGCTAGCCCTGTAGCACAAGCATCTGTTTCTAAAACAAATGGTTTTGAAAAATCTGGAAGAGACAAAACTGGAGTTGTAGTCATTGCAACTTTCAGTTTGGTGAAGGCCTGTGTATCTGATTCAGTCCATAGAAAAGAATCCTTCTTCAGTAACTCAGTAAGAGGTTTACTAATGACTCCATAATTTCTCACAAATTTTCTGTAATATCCTATGAGTCCCAAAAAACCTCTGAGTTCCGTGATGTTTGTTGGTGTATGCCAAGTAGTCATGGTAACAACTTTAGAAGGATCAACAGCCACTCCTTGTGCAGTAATTATATGTCCCAAATACTCCAATTTAGATTGAGCAAAGCAGCATTTGGAGATTTTTGCATACAACTGATATTGTCTAAGTAGAGAAAGAGTAATCTGTAAGTGTTGTGCATGAGTTTCCAATTCAGGGCTATAGACCAATATGTCATCAAAGAATACCAAAATAAATTTCCTCAAATGGGGCTGAAAAATTTCATTCATCAAGGCCTGAAAGGTTGCAAGAGCATTTGTAAGGCCAAATGGCATAACAGTGAACTCATAGTGTCCTTGATGAGTTCTGAAAGCTGTTTTGTATATATCTTGAAGTGTAACCCTGATTTGATGATAACCTGATCTTAAATCAATTCTTGTAAAGATAAAAGCACCATATAATTCGTATAAGAGTTCATCAATGATTGGTATAGGAAACTAATCTTTAATGGTGATGCTGTTGAGATTCCTGTAATCCACACAAAACCTCCAACTATTGTCCTTCTTCTTGACTAAGATAATTGGAGAGGCAAAAGGACTATGGCTTGGCTGAATTACTCCAGTTTGCAACATTTCCTTCACTAGATTCTCAATGACAGATTTTCGCACATAAGAGCATTTGTATGGTCTTTGGTTAATAGGTGTTGAATTTGGTTGAAGGGGAATGGAATGATCAAGTGATCTATGTGGTGGTAATTGAGTAGGTTCAGAAAAAACATCTTGAAAGTCTTTGAGAACATCATCAATAATAGTAGGAATAGGTGATGGAGATTTAATTTCAGTGGCAAAGAATAATTGTCCCACAATGCCATGTGAGTTGGTGTTGAAAAATTGTTGAACTCCTTTGTTGCCCATCATCATTAAGGAAGGAGGTTTATGAGCCCCAACAAGTGTAATTTGTTCTCCATGATGTAAGAAGGAGATAGTCAATGTGGACAAAGTGAATACGATGTCACCTAAACCTCTCATCAATCTTCTCCAAGGACCACTGATGAGTGCCAAATATTGTATATATTTATCCCTTTTTGTTGGCATTTAACTCATCTTTTATGCATTAATTCTACATTTTATCCCATATTTTGTATTTTCATTGTTTTCAAGAATAAATATTTTTCTTACTTAATTTTGCATTTTTAGGTAATAAATAAAGTCTGGATGACTTGCGGAGCAAAAAGAGCAGAAAAGTAGTGAAAAGCCGGGAGAAATCACGCAAGGAAGCCGCGAAGAATGGTGCGCACAACCTCATTTTCTACACACAAAAACGCCTCCGTTCTCAGCCATCAGATCAGTTCTCAGAAGCATCCGATGGTCGCTCCTTCATAGAGCATCAAAATCTGAAGTCTCTGCCAAGCACCACAGCGCTGAAATTCCAAGCCTTCAGATTAGATTGTAGTTTAATCCAACGGTTGCTCCCTTGCTGTTCATCAAAGTTTGATATCTCCGCCTTACACTACAGCACCTAACCCCATCTGGATCCGTCTATTTAGTTGTACCAAAAAAATCCTACGGTCGCTTCCATCCCCTTCCTTAAAGCCGTTCGATTCCATCTGAACTTAATGATCCGATGGACCAGCTCGTGAAACATCATCTCTTGATGAACCCGACTCACACCAGAACATCCCATACCCTAAAAAAACCCATCGAGAACTACCCATTCCATTTCTCTCCTTCTCTTTCTTTTCCTTCTCCTTCACCCGACAGTTGCAGAGCTCTGCAACTCGAGCTCCTGCCTCTCTTCCTTGTCGCAACAGCCACCACACCACACCGTACATCACCACCCCATCCCAAGTTTCTCCCTTGTCTCGTTTTTAGCATCAAACAAGGTGCTACAAGCTAGAACAGTGAGAAGATAGGGTTACACAATCGAAAGAGGGGACAAAACTTGAAGAGACAGGAGCAGAAGAAGAAGATAAAGCGTGGGTTAGACGCAAATCAACAGAAATCAGTGAGTAATTTTGGGAATTTGAGAAAACCCTAATTTCAATTTAGGGTTTCGAAAATTTAGGGTTTGTTGTAAACTATAAATATGGATGTTGTTGCTACTGTTAGGGGTGTTCTTGGGCTAGCCAAGATTCCCCCAAATTTGGGTTAGTGTATGTTTAATTTTAATGTTCAATTTCAATTCATGCACTGTTCATGTTCTGTGAAGGTTCAATTTCATTTATTTTCATATCCTGTTTTGTTCCTTGTGATGTTTGTTCCTTCATTTCAGTTGTGATGTTTGTTCTGTTAAGGTTTAATTTCAGTTGTGATGTTTGTTCCTTGTGATGTCTGTTAAGGTTTAATTTCAGTTGTTTCATGTTCTTGTGATGTTTGTTCCTTCATTGTTCATTTGTTGTTTCAATTCACTGTCAAGAAGTGATGGAATGTTAGGTTAGAGCTTTGAAGCATTGATTTGATTGTGCAATGGGAGAAATTAGTGCTCATAGCAAGCTAATTCTCTTTCCCATTCCATTTGTATGCTTAGAATGCACTGATTTGATTGAGCATTGGGAGAAATTAGTGCTCATAGCAAGCTAATTCTCTTCCCATTCTATTTGTATGCCTAGAGCCAATGCCTTAGCCTTGCTCTGTTAGCTTCACCATCTCCCTTTCCCTTGGCTTAGGCCTTGGTTCACTTGCACTGCTCTCTGATTGTTGTTGTTTAGTTTCTTCATTGTCTTCATTGCCTTGTTTTGCCCTGTTGTTGCCTCTCTTGCACTTGCCTTGCTGCATTGCACTGCTGCATTGCACTGTTTTCTTCCCCTGCAGCTGCTGTTGCTGCAGCTGCCTTTTCCTCCCTTCTCCTGCATCTGAGTTTCTGCAGCTGTTGCTGCCACTCCACTTCCCTTGCAGCTGCCCTGCTACCACTGCTGCTGCTGCCTTTTCTTTCCCTGCTGCTGTGCACTGCTTCTGCTGCTGCAGAAGCCACCACTGCTGCTGCTGCTTCCTCTCCAAGGCCCAGACCACAGTTCAGATTAAGGCCTAAGGCTCAATTCACTACACTGAGCCCAAGCCCAAATTCAAAATCAAAGGCCCAGTTCACTGTTACAAGGCCCAGTGCTATTCAAAAACCTAAAGCCCAATTCACAGTCACTGTTAGCCCAAGGCCCAGTGCAATTCCAAAGGTTAAAAGCCCAGGTTCATAGCTAAAAAGCCTAGCTCTAGTTCACGGCCCAAATCATTCAAAGGCCCAAGGCCTAAAGCACTTCATCATTACAACAAACCCATTAAGCCCAATTTACTCAAAGGGTATTCAAAGCCCAACAATAGCAATTTTAGAGCCCAAAATAGCTAGAAAACTCCAAACACACCCAGTCTCTGTGGATCGACCCGTACTTGCACGAGCTACAACTGACGACCGTGCACTTGCGGTATTACTGTAGGCCCGCGTTTCACTTCGCTTAATTTTATACACATCTCCGGGCCCAGCAAGTTTTTGGCGCCGCTGCCGGGGATTGTTTTGCATTTAAATATAATATCTTTGAGGCCTACCAACCACATCACAACCACCCAAAGCAAGTAATCTTAAATCCCCTTTGAACTGATAATCCTGCATTGTCCATTGTAAGGATTTACAAAGACTAGAACTAACTGTATGTTCTCCATTTGCCACTGTAACTAGAAAGTTAGGAGTTGGAAGAATGCATCACCCAAGAAATTTAGCCAAATCCGAGTCAATGAAATTTTGTGTGCTACCAGTATCAATGAGAATAGAGATTTGTTTTTTATTAATGAAGCCTGGAATTCGAATTGTATCTCCAATGAAGTTACCTGTAAGAGCATTAAGTGAGATTTCCATATCACTTTCCACTGCTGGAGTGTCCTTAGTATCAGTAACTTCTTCTGCTTGTGCACTAGTTTCTGCCTCCTCTTATGTGGCTACCATCAAGAACAATTGTTGTTTTTTACAAAAATGTCATGGACGATAAACCTCATCACAATTGAAACACAATCCTTGATGTAACACCACTAAAAATCTCCATTCAGATACAAACCTGAATTGAACCCATTTTAGTTGAAAGCTATAACTGATAGAGTGCACGTCCGATCCTAATATAGGGTGCGTATAGACGTGGTGAATGCCATAAACTAAAGTGTGGGTGTTTTTAGCTACATTGGTTATCCCTTAGAAATACTAGGGTGCTAAAATAGAAATCCATAGAATCATTAGCATGGTTGACACGTAACCTGAATGCAGTGAGGGTGTGTTTGTCTTTTGCTTTTCAAAAGAAAAAAAACGGAGGATTTAACAGGAGACTACTCCTTTCTTTTCTTTGTTATTCTACAATTTTCTTCTTTTCCTCTTCACTGTAATTGCTTCACACCACTACGAGCGAGGAATTAGTTTTGTTGTTTCAAATCCAAATCTCGGCAAAACCCACTCCCCATTTTGGCTAGAAGTTTGTATCACACACAGGTAGGGGGTTTTCCATTTTTTAAATCTACCATTTCAGTTGTGCTTTTAATCAGTATTTGAGTTGGGGTATTTTTCTTCCTGTGAACTGGTTTTGTTCTAATTTCATTTTGGTTAAACAAGTTCTTGATTTTTCTTAATGACAATGATATACTAGTTGCATGTGTACATAGTTTCTTCTAATTGGTTTCAATTGATTCACAAAATTTCTAAGCAATTCCAAAGGCTCCGTATTAAGAACTGGGTGTTTTCCGTAAGCAATATTTTTCCTTTGTCTCTCTTCTTTTGTTGATAATATCCTTTTATCTCCATGTCTACGTCTCTGAAATTGGGTATTTCGTTACCATTAACTTGATATGCTTTGTCCATACATTTCCTCCAACCTCTCCATGTTTCTGATAATCTTGTACAACAAAGAATTTTGTTAAAACTCTTTTATTTACTCTCTGTTCATTTCTCTCATATACCATACCCCGTGTGATTTCGATTGTTGAAATTAAAAATATTTTGTAGTTGTTCCAAGTCCCGTTTTCAATCATAAATCTAAGATTTATTTTGGGATTTTCAAACTATCCTTTTACATGTTTGTTAAAATGACCCTGAGAACTAATGCTTGAACTTCACTGGTAGCCAAAGTATGATTGAAGTTCTTTCTTACATTTCCTTTATTTTATTCTTTTCACCATCATGCATCTTAATGTTAAAAGCCAATGATTTGCCTCATTTTACATCACTGTCTTGATTCGTTGAAATCCCTGTTTGTGCAAATGAATTTGAAAGGTGTACTACAGTACTTGGAATTCATTACTTTGTTTTCTTTGTGTTATAAATCATCCACCTGCTTTGTCAATTAATTGTTTATGCATTTAACAAATTCCATGAGATGATTTATTTTATAGCTTTACTTTGTATCGTGGAAAGATGTACTTGCTGTAACGTTCATTGGAGATCAGAATTACCATTTCACTTTGGAGTTTGCTGTGTTTGCCGAAATCGTTTGTTGAGCATGTTTGAAGGTTTACGGAAGGCTACAGGTGAGTTTGTTAGGCCCATAGGGGCATCCCACAAATGTGGCTACCCGCGGAAGACCGTCCGGGACGGTGGCTGATATCCTGACTATCCTAACATTAGAGTTTGGTCCTCACTAGTAGCAAAATGTGAATTTCTTCACCATCGGTTGACGATTATTTCATTTTTGTGTTTCAAATGAATTGGGAATTGTCAAGCTTTATATTTATATGCTTCTGTATTTTACATGCTCAACTCTTTTAGCTTGATTTACTTTTCGTTCGTCCTTGGTACATTATTTCGTTACCCCTACTGGGCTGTGGCTCACCCCGTTTTGGTTTTGTTTTCCACAGAGTACGAAGCGAGGTTGAGGCAGTAAGCTTGGAAGAGCTTGCAGCCAGCAGCTTGAGCAAAAGTTGGTATTTTTGCTTTGTCTATAATGTGTATATCACTGGGTTATCTGAGTGGTTTTTAATTTCTTGCTTGACCAATGCTTTTGTAGCTTATTTTGTTGTGTACTTATTAATGGGATCTTATAGAAAGTCTCTATATAGTTTGTGTGTGTGGCTTGCTTATGTCGCAGATGAACTGTCGAAATTTTGGTGCATATAGGACTGCTTGAAAAATGCATCTTGTTGTTTAGTTTTTGATGTAATAGCATACCTCTTTATGTAAATATGCTAAGGTCGTACTTCAGATGTATTAAACTACGTACAAACTTTGGGTTTCAATTTATATATGTTACCATCCTTTGAAATTTCTTTCTGCATTTTCATTTATAAGTCAATTAACTGGTGATAGTTGAAGGAAATGTCAATAAACTGGTACTTCCCATGTTTTCTGCATTATGCATTACTTTTGAATTTGTTTGAAATGAACATAGAACAGGGTACTTAGATTGCTAAGCCTGCAACTGCTACACTTCATTAATCGAGTCTTATTTAAATTATTGTACTCCATCTTGTTTTCGTTTAGTGTCTACACTCCCTGTTCACTATCTTTTGTTTAATTTTGAACTGGGTTAATTTAAGTCAGACTACAATTATTGTTGGTATCAAGTTTTCAATTCAATCAAGTTTTCACATTCCTAACAATGTATTAAACCTATTTGATCATTGCCCCCTAATCCATTGGCATTTTGTTAGCATGACATATATTTTGATTTAAGTTATATACCCAGGCACCTTACTTGATTTTTCCGATAATTTGTTGCTAATTGACAAACATTTTAAGTCTTTTAATTTACTATATCTCACAAAAAGTGGTGTCCTAGCGACAAAGGGATTCCCGTTTACAAATGATGGTTGATTAATGTTTTTGAAGTGAATGTATTTCATATTTTTAGCATTTTCTTTACACTTTTATTATAACTTCCGAATGACGTACTGGGGGTTCGGCTCTGCTAATCGGGTTGAAATCAACCCATTAGAGGGGGAATTCTCTGGTCGTTACACTTGAGATTTGTGCTTTTGCATTTGTTCAGGTGTAAGTCGACGAATGGGAAGTGGACTGGAAGTAGGTGATTGAGGAGGAATGGATGGTAATGGGAGTAAGGGTGGGAGGGTGATAGGTTTTGGAGAAAAATTCGAAGTGTTGGATGGTCTATTATTTTGGGAAAATTTATGTGAGCCCCTCCCTGGCTTCTGTTGGGTATTGATGGTTTGCTCTTGCAACCTGGCAAGTGAAAATGCTTGCATTAGGGTAGTGGGATTCAACATACGGACAACATGCTTAATGTCGTCTCTTAACCCTCCAATAAAACCATCACATAATAATGTTCTGTAAGCATAGGAAATTGACGGAACAACAGAGCTTTAAGATTTTCGAATTGTTCAAAATATTCATCATCTACTGTAGTAATTTGAGATAACTTACTGAATATGCCCAAGATGTTGTCATTAGCAGGATTTTCAAATCTAATACAGGTGTGCTCAGCTAGTTCATACCATGAAGTAATAGATCTAGTTGTTTCGAATCTAATACAGGTGTGCTCAGCTAGTTCATACCATGAAGTAATAGATCTAGTTGTTTGGAGATTCATTAACCATCTATCTGCCTTCCCGTCTAAGTGCATCGCCGCCATGGTCACCTTCTGATGCTCATCTATGATATTGTTGAGTAGGAAGTATCTGTCACAATTCTGAATCCAACCGGGTTCTCTCCGTCAAACCTTGGGAAGTCTAATTTTGGCATTCGATAGATGTTGTTGGGTTCACGACCTCCCTACTGAATGTTGAACAAAGTTCGAGTGAGAAGCTTCTGCTCCTGGATCTACATGTTCACCAGTTTTCTTGCCAGTAAAACTCTCCATATATTTGAAAAAATCATCTCGAGATAGCATAGATCCCCTTATTTATTTATTCTGTGCAGCGAGTTCGATGTTTTGTGAAGCCAGATCTTCAATTTGCTTACTGAATTTTTCTAAGAATTTATGAAGATCTACATTCACCTCCTTGATGGTGGGATGATTATCTCCCCATGGTGACGACTCTGAGGCCAATTGTTGTGTTTCCACAACAACTAACACTCAAAATCGGAGAATTTAAGAGAAATCTGGTTCAAAACCTGCCTGAGAGAGAAGAAGAAAACTAAATTTTATCTCATTCAATTCATAGCTGCCTTAGGTGTTTTCCTTACACATTTATTGGTTCAACCCTAATCAAAAAAGACTAAGTACAAGCGGACACATGTCCAGATTGTAACGGCTAATCAATAGCTACCATTATTTCTACTAGAGCACCCTAATGTCACTACTAACAGCACCCCTCACACAGAAATAGGCAGATATATGACAATAGACTTTTGAGTGATAGATGAGTTCAAGTCTCCACATAGCTTTTGTTGATGAAGTTCCACAAGCTCCCATTAGTAGTTCTTCGTCTTCAATCGATGAACGTCGTGAAGTCTAATGCTCAACCACATTTTCTATCCTAATCCGAGACTTAGCCATAAGTAGACTAGAAATCAAGATTTATAGTTTTGGAAAATAAACTTGACAACAAGCTTGAGATAGCAACACTTGCGTGTTCGACCGAGCAGTGCTCTATCTATCTCCCCCTTTGTCAATTTTAGTGATAAAACTATCAATACATATGAAATACAAAATAAATAGACTTTGTAGCTCTCAATCCAAATGCTTGATTTTCTTGGATCTTCAACATTACTCGAAATCTTTGTCACTTCCAAGTACTCCAATGATTCTGAACGTGTTCAACTCGGCATCATAGTTGTTGAAGATCCGTAGCTATAACAATAAGAAAACAGTTGCTCTCAATCATTGTTCTATAATGTCATAGTATTATTACACAACATCAAAGTCCAATTGTGTCACAACTTTGACAACAATACTATGGTGATATGTATCACTCCCCCTTAGTCGATACTTCATCTCACATGAAAACCACTCTCCCTTACATAATGATCCGTAAACCATATGTATTTGTAGTGTGAACTACACATTAATTTTCCCCCTTTTTGTCAATAAAATTGGCAAAGGTACGAAAACTAGTGGGATCCTAATGAAATTTCCATAGAGATACTTCATGACCAAAATAGAACAACATATCAACTTTGTTTAGATGCAATCGTATAGCTGAAACTAAATGCATTCATCAAGGAGTATATAAAGATACGAGGTAACTTCTACAGTATTCCACAGCCGCACTCCCCATAAAGATTTGGCAATTAAGCACAAATTCAATTAAGAACTCTCCCCCATAAAATGTCATTCCCGAAAGAACAAATGAAAAGGCGAGGGTACCCAAATATACCTCAAGCTAAAACTTTTCCTACCTATAAGTCCTTTCTTCGAAAGTGATTGTATATGGACAGAGTCGAGACAATACAACTAATCGGTTCACACTTCGTGTGATCGTCTATGGATACGAGATCGAGACAATACAACAACGAAGTATGTTTACTTGATACAAAGGTTCAGACTTAAACAAACACAATAGGATTGCTTATCAAGTAAATAAGAATTAACGTTTGTGTAATTTACTTTAATTATAATAAAACAATTATAATGCGGAAAATAAAAGTAAATGTCACATCAAGATTTTGTTAACGAGGTAACCGCAAATACATAAAAACTCCGGTACCTTGTCCAGAATTGAATACTCTCAGGATTAAGCCGCTACACAAAATTACACCAACTTCGTATAGTTGAGACCAAGCAACTAAACCTATAGTTCACCTAGTTCCTTCTGTATTCCCACGCCTCCAACTTATAAATAAGTTACGTACTTGGAACAATTCCTTTGGTTCGTATTCCAAACAGTAAAGGAACAACAAATTTGTTTGGTATCAACTCTATTCAACCAAGTGATATGAGTCGGACAGAGGCTCTTCCGTTTATCTTAACACAAACTCCTTCGTCAGGTCCTTAAATTTATCTTATGTTCAATTACCGAAGTAATCGTTTAAGATTAAACCAACAACACTCTTAATCCAAAGAATTGTGTTGATGCCGATCTACTCAATTAATCAATCCAATCTACCACAAGGATAAACCGATTATTAATTGGATCCTCTTTTACCAAATCAAGTATTGTTCACACCAAATATTATAAAACCCAAGTCAGATCTTCAATATCTTCTTTGTCTTCAAAACTTCTTAAATCTTCAATAAAAACCTTCACACAATCATTTGAATCTCTTGTGATCAATCACGCACAGAACGGAGTCTGTTAACAATGGATTATCACAAGATCATCTTTAGAACTCACAACAGTCTAAAGATCCATGTCGAAACTCTGAACTAGTTTGAGTGAATCTTATATCAGAAGAGAAGATTCTCAAGAATAAACAAACTAGGTGCAATCAGATTTCACCACAGTTAGTCAATCAAATCAATCGAAAACAAAAGATAAACCGCAATTATCTAGTTTCCCACCAATGGTACACGCTATAGCTTCTCAATCCCAAAGAATACTTTAAACTAAGCGGCCGTAAGAAATTTCGCCTAATTAGGTTACTCTCCTCTCCGAATAGGCGGCTACACCAGTAACAACAACAAAAGAGGAAGTTTGTTGCTACGAAGGATTAGTTTGCTAGAAAGGCAAACTTCAAGTATTTATAGACAGGGAAGTTTGGACACCAAGGAATTTCCAAAACCGAAAATATTCATTAAAGCACAAATTCGGTTTTCATAATTCCTGGAAATGCTCTGTCCAAAAATAATGATCGAAATCTCTCGGAAAATCTAATTAGTAAATGCACATTACTAATTCTGGAATTTCCCTACAAAATGAAATTAATAACCTTAATTAAAAGATTCTTAACTTACTTATGTTTCGATCTTGGGATTCTCTTCCCTTATCCGTTAAGGAATATCTTTGAACAATTAAAGAAATAAACATTCATAGCACATGTTCAAAGTATGTCGACATCCTTACTTTGTAAGTTCTCTTTCACACTTACACCTTGAAACCGATTTTCCACACTTCCAAACAAGTTTAGAATTGGTTCATCTGACTTTCAAGAACTATGTGATTGATCAAACCAACATTCAATCACAATCATGGGTTTAACGGTTCTACCAAAACAAGTTTCGGTTCTACCTCCATGTGAGTATTGTGCATAGTCACACTAGCTTTCCAAAATTCGGTTGACTAGGTACTAGGATCGGTTCCCCACATATATATGCTATCTAACTTATATGTGTTGCACATGTCCATAGGATCGGTTACCATTTGCCTAAAAACGTGTTGCACATGTCCATAGGATCGGTTCCCCTTTCTGCTATAAACCTTGTTGCACCCCATACAAGGATCGGTTCCCCTTTGTGATGTATTGCACCTCTTACTAGGATCGGTTCCCCTTTCCCATATTTGGTCAGAAAAAACACAAACCCGATCATACCATCTCAGGTGATTACTTAAGATCGGTTTCACTAATAAAAGTCATACCAATACATAAGAATAGTTCTACCAAGAACACAAACAAGTTGTGAGCGGTAATACTCAATCACACATATTGGTTGTTCATAAGATATGCAATGAATAAAAAAACCAATAACACCTGGCAATTTCCTTTTCGGTCCACAAACAAGTTTATGAACTTACTTCCTTAGAACATATGTAAACATTGTTCCCTAGGATGAAATCCTCACCTCATACCCATACATAATCACAATAACATTCAAATGATTATGGCGATGTCTTATCTACAAAATTTAATGGTTAAGCAATAAACCTCGTATTGTATTCCTTAATACTATGTCTATCTAGAGTTCAAATATGATTCGCAGTTATGTTTTCAATATGCACGACTTGAAAGATACGTTAGGGAATAAAACAGTTCAAGTCAAATATCACTAACCTCAAGTGGAAGGATGATTGTTGTCGTTGTATGTCCTTGCTTCTTCACATCTTCAAGACTTCGCAATACTTTTAATGTCTCATATCCTAATACTTTCAAGCTAACCTATACGAAGTTGACTCTAGTACATAATCAAGCGACTTTTAACATGAGTTTTGATTCACTAAAATATGACAACCAAACTTGACATACCAGCGCTTGGTGGGTTCAACCGAGCCATGCTCTAACAATCTCCCCCTTTGTCAATTTTAGTGACAAAACTCTTACATCATATAGATAAACAAATTACAATAATTCATTAATCATCCGCTTGATTCCCGATTCAACAGCACAGTAAAACTGCTTACATTCAATCCTTGAAAATGTCGTTGTTGACATTATAATAACAAAGCTATTACCCCCCCTAAGGAAGATAGGTAGATATTCAATCCGCACGTCTTTGTTATACCAATTCATATGACATGTTACTCCCCCTTAGTATGTGCTTTCACTCTTTCGTTAGATAAACGTTCAAGCACCACTGTTCTTTTCCTTAGCGATACCAATCAATATAAAATCAATGCCAGTATCACCTGTTTACTCCATATATTTCTCCCCTTTTGTCACAAAAATGACAAAGAAACGAAAAAATAAAGGACAACACGAAAAGAATCTTACAAATCTCAAAATAGACTTGCAAACCTGTAGAGTTAGGCACGAGGGTTCCACACATCATGTTCTGATAACCAATATCAAAACTGAAACTACAAGTAGTTTTATTTTGATATGTTATTAAGGAAAAAAAATCCTGAAACAATTTTTCCAATTTAGTGTAGCAAACCAAAAATCAACTAAGCACTGTAGTCCCTTTGCTAAACCGATTGTTCAAGAATAACCGCTTAATTCGATAAGACCAAAATAAACATAAACTCTATTTTTCTCATACGGTTCTAATTATCCATAAACTTAGACCTTTCAATTTTAAACAAGACAAGTACTAGGTTAGTTAACTAGAATTTCTTGTTAAGGCATTCGATTAGACTTGAATAACCGAAACCTCACTTCGATAAGTCTAACTAAGATCAGAATTAACTTAGTTTCTCTTATCCGGAATCGAATTGGACTAAACAACTCATCCCGTACACTTTTTATTTCGTTAAGCCATAAATAATTCATACAAACAAAAATAAATCAACTTGCATAATTATTCACCTCAACCAGAAGCAATTGAAACAACATAGACATTAAAAGCACCGTAATTGCACCGAAATTTTGTAAGCCTAAACAATTGATACCCTGCAAAAGTGAGATAACAATAGTTTTTCTTAACCGGAACCAATTGAATCACACACAACATCAATTGTACTGAAATTTTGAAAGCCTAAACAATTGATACCACAGAATAAAGCAAGATAACAATAGTTTTTCTTAACCGGAACCAATTGAATCACACATCCACACATACATCATGGAATAAACATCAATTGTACCGAAATTTTTTTAAGTAAAAGCAAAAAATATATATAATATAAACTCAGGCTTTTCTTAAACAGGAAAACAATTAACTAACAAGATTGTTACCTCAAATTTCGCATCCACTTCTCCAATATGTTTGCATCTTCGTCCAGGGAGATTAATATCGAAATATCATCACGTTGTCATCCTTATGGCAAAACAAAAGAATAACAACAACCCTCAACCTTTACCAGAGAAAGATTGAAAACCGGTTTTAACAATTGCAAGCAAGAGTTGAATACCGTCGAAACACATATGCTTTTATGCTAAACCAAAACCGATTCAACATATTGTGACTTTTTCACATATTGTTTCTACCAGAACCCCTCATGATTCTTTGATAAATCCTACCAACATGGGCTAGAACTTAATCCTGCTAAACCAAAAAGTCACCCAAACTATAAGGGTTCACAATATATATGAGATCGAATATTAAGGTAGTAAAACCGAAATTAAACATCCCATAAACGTACATAGAAATAAGATAAAAACATTCAAGAATAGGCTATGTAAACGGAAAACTACCACAAGAAAAATTACCAATCAAATAATTTTATTCATAATATTTTTATTCATTAATAGACCAATACAATCAATGAAAGAAATCGAAAATTGATGTCTATTATTCTAGATTAAGTTTTACAATATATAACTTAATCTCTAGTGGTTCTCTTGTTGTTCACTGAGGTCTCTTCAGTGTTCAAACTTTTAAAGCATGTCTCAAGGGACTTGTCAGCAACCACTTCTTGTTTCTCAAGTTTTTTTTCGACTTGAATCTTCATATTAGCAATATCAGCTTTTGTCTCCTCAATCTTATCTTTGTGCCAATCTTGATTCAGAACCGTTGTAATGAGATTGGTTCTTATTTCCTCAAAACCTTGGATATCATCTATCATACTGTCGGGACGAATCCACTTGGTTTTGGTTGGATCTTGCAGGTTGTAAGACAACAGGCATGACTCATCTTGTGATCCAACTGAACTATCAGAGTCATAATCAGACATGATATTATATATGCCCCTTTTCTTCCTCTCTGTATTGATTTCTCGACAATCCTTAACCTTTTGAGCTTCCTCCTTATTAGCCTTTGAGACACTGCGAGTTACTGGAGGCATGCTCGGTTATATATAAAAGCATTGCTCAGGGTTTCCGAATACAGACAAGAGAAAGTTTCTCCTTTTAAAAGAGACAACTTTCGGACCAAAAGACCTCTGGAAAATCTGAAAATATAAAAGAATATATTTCGTTTCCTTAGTCCGAATTTCTCAAGTTGGAAGGATTGTTAAAAATCCGAAAATTCCAAATAACACCTATTTTTGGAAAATCATGTTAAACATGAACATTTTTAGACTATCATGGATTCGCAGCAACCCATATACTGTCATAATTTTTTTTTCTGATAAACAACTACACAAAATACATGTGCTCCTGTTTTATTGTGCCTTTTCCATCCAAGATTATGAGCACGAAAGGATGAGAAAGCACAACATATGATACAACTAAGTTGCATCGGAGTAAGCTCTTTACAGCTTATAGTGAACATCAGAAACATGGTTCATGTTTCTTTTAGGGAATTTCTTCCCAAAATATTTTCTCCCAAGACGATGATCTTTTCTAACTCTAGAGATATGATCATGTGGAGAAAATGTACTAATATGAGAATTCTCGGAGATAGCTAAATCTCTTTTAATTCTTTCAATGAGATTTTCATAAGATTTCTCATCATAAGGACTTCCTTATTATTCACATTAGTGTGATCATCTGAAACAACTATCAGAAATTCCTGATTGTTACTTTTGGCAGAGATTCGCTCTTTCCCTTCCTTCTGGAGTCGTTCCTCATCAAAACCAGAACTGTTTCGATATGGGTGCGGAGAACCTTTTTCCAGAAGCGATTATCAACTCTTTCCTCTGACTCCTTTGAGTTGATCTTATCGGGATGTGGTATAATATGTCTTTATACTGAGGAATGATCTTTCAGTTTTTTAAGACAAGAAACTTCCTTCAAAATTTTTACCACTGTATGTTGAAGAAGTATAAGTTTCCTGTCAAGTAACTGAAAATTGTATTCCTTACAATCACCACGGAATCGCTTCAAAGTTTCCTTTGGACAAGATTTCGTTTGATCATCAGTAGATCTAGAAGCTGGTTTCTCATCCTCTTCTAACTTGATGTAGTTGAGCAAACTACCATCATCTTGATCAGTTTCAGATGTGATTAAACCGGTTTTATCACATTCTGTAAAAGTCGAGCAAGGACTTTTAGTTTCCTCATCAGAAGAAATCACAACATCACCATTAGTCAGAATCATAGGACGTGTCTCTTTATCTGTAAGAGATTTACCAAGAGCTTCTAGTTTGACAGCGAGATCCATTTTCTCTTTGGCTAGACAATTCAGTTGAATATTTTTTTCTCTGATCTCTTGTTTAAGAAGATTTGACTCTGTCTTTCAAATAAGTACTTTAGAAGATAGAAATTGTATAGGCTTTAGGAGTTTTACCAACTCTTTATCAGCATCTTCTCTATCATCAAAGATAGACATAGATGTTTTCGTAACTCCAGGGTCATGAGTCAACGAAGTAGTAACATCTTCAACTTTTGAGTATTTAGACTCTTGCATAACGTTAACTGAATCAGACATTAGATTCAATTCTTATAGGTTGGATCGCACCAAACACAGATTGTTAGATCTTTTCGTGTTTGCATGCTCTGATACCAATTGAAAAGGCGAGGGTACCCAAATATACCTCAAGCTAAAACTTTTCTTACCTATAAGTCCTTTCTCCAAAAGTGATTGTCTATGGACAGAGTCGAGACAATACAACTAATCGGTTCACACTTCGTGTGATCGTCTATGGATACGAGATCGAGACAATATAACAACGAAGTATGTTTACTTGATACAAAGGTTCGGACTTAACCAAACACAATAGGATTGCTTATCAAGTAAATAAGAATTAACGTTTGTGTAATTTACTTTAATTATAATAAAACAATTATAACGCGGAAAATAAAAGTAAATGTCACATCAAGATTTTGTTAACGAGGAAACCGCAAATGCAGAAAAACCCCGGTACCTTGTCCAGAATTGAATACTCTCAGGATTAAGCCGCTACACAAAATTACACCAACTTCGTATAGTTGATACCAAGCAACTAAACCTATAGTTCACCTAGTTCCGTCTGTATTCCCACGCCTCAAACTTATAAATAAGTCACGTACTTGGAACAATTCCTTTGGTTAATATTCCAAACAGTAAAGGAACAACAAATCTGTTTGGTATCAACTCTATTCAACCAAGTGATATGAGTCGGACAAAGCCTCTTCCGTTTATCTTAATACAAACTCCTTCGTCAGGTCCTTAGATCTATCTTATGTTCAATTACCGAAGTAATCCTTTAAGATTAAGCCAACAACACTCTTAATCCAAAGAATTGTGTTGATGCCGATCTACTCAATTAATCAATCCAATCTACCACAAGGATAAACCGATTATTAATTGGATCCTCTTTTACCAAATCAAGTGTTTTGCACACCAAAGATTATAAAACCCAAGTAAGATCTTCAATATCTTCTTTTTCTTCAAAACTTCTTAAATCTTCAATAAAAACTTTCACACAATCATTTGAATCTCTTGTGATCAATCACGCACAGAACGGAGTCTGTTAACGATGGATTATCACAAGATCGTCTTTAGAACTCACAACAGTCTAAAGATCCATGTCGAAACTCTGAACTAGTTTGAGTGAATCTTATATCAGAATATAAGATTCTCAAGAATAAACAAACTAGGTGCAATCAGATTTCACCACCGTTAGTCAATCAAATCAATCGAAAACAAAAGATAAACCGCAATTATCTAGTTTCCCACCAATGGTACACGCTAGAGCTTCTCAATCCCAAAGAATACTTTAAACTAAGCGGCCGTAAGAAATTTCGCCTAATTAGGTTACTCTCCTCTCCGAATAGGCGGCTACACCAGTAACAACAACAAAAGAGGAAGTCTGTTGTTACGAAGGATTAGTTTGCTGGAAAGGCAAACTTCAAGTATTTATAGACAGGGAAGTTTGGACACCATGGAATTTCCAAAACCGAAAATATTCTCAAGATATTCATTAAAGCACAAAATCGGTTTTCATAATTCTTGGAAATGCTCTGTCCAAAAATAATGATCGAAATCTCTCGGAAAATCTAATTAGTAAATGCACATTACTAATTATGAAATTTCCCTACAAAATGAAATTAATAACCTTAAGAAAACAAGAACAACAAGAGCGACTTTACTTTCACAAGAAAAGAAGGATTTCTTTGGACATCAACAAATTGCATGAAACATGAATTTGTATCAAAAATACTCAATTAAATTAACCACAAAAGAACCCACGATTAATTTAATCGGAAATGCACACATAAGAAGACTTACGGAGCCGAACAATATCTACACAAAGATGTGGATCAGAGAAGGACCAATACTGCGGAATATTCAAAGATTCATTCTATTTTTCATCAATATTTGCATAGAGACATGTAATAGACTTAATCTTTGTAAACAAAAGTTCATCCTATCTTTCATTAATATTTGCATAATGACATAATAGGCTTAACTTTTGTTGTCAAAACTTCATTCAATCTCTTATCAATATTTGCATAATGACATATGAAAGACTTAACTTTTGACATGTATGGGACAATCATAGTTCACGGATGCAAACATACATATCCCATAACAACTTCAATATATAAAACCATAAAAATTAATAC